>NW_022473575.1:112398-155161 GCF_009769535.1 Thamnophis elegans
AGTTAATACGCAGTAAATAACTATAAAAAAATTTATCACTCTCTCATCAGTTCCTGTTAATATCTTATCCAATTCTATGAGTTTTGTATAAAAAATATAGAGTTTTGGACCGTTTTCAGGCTGTTTTTGGCCTGAAATATCCGATCACCATCAATTCTTCAATGTCAGAGTTTTTAATTGAGAGAAATTTAATTTTCTCCCGTCAGTTGATGAAAAGAGTCAGCGAGACTTGTCCGGATATCACAAGGATATACAGCATCGGGAAAAGTTACTTGGGGTTGAAAATGTACGTCATGGAGATTTCAGACAACCCCGGGCAGCACGAAGTAGGTGAGTGGCATGTCGGGATGCTCTCTACGTTTTGCAGGAAGAGAGTTTAATCGGAGTTTGGCTGCAGAGGATGGGAATCGTGGCTTGTATCCGTTGACAAGTAGTTTCTCTGCTGACTGGGTCCAAATCAGACTATCAAGTTCAGGGGTCTCCAACCTTGGCAACTTTAAGACTTGTGGACTTCAACTCCCAAGAATTGAACTCTGGGAGTTGAAGTCCACAAGTCTTAAAGTGACTTCAACTCCCAGAATTCCCCAGCCAGCCTTGCAATCTAGTTTATCCGGAGTTTTTCAACTTGGGCTAGTTGATTAGACTTCAACTCCCAGAATCCCCCTCTTCTGACCGAGGCGTCTCCAGCAACACGAAGCCGAGTCCTCGTCCCGATAACCCCTTTCATTTGATTGACAGTGAATTCCTCTCCAGCAAAGTCTTTCATCTCCCATAGTCTCCCAAGAGAGTTCACAACTATTGACCTTGGAGAGTGGCCAGTGGGTAGCTTTCAGATGCCACAATACTTGCCAAGAATGCAGGAATGAACTAAGTGTCTCCTGCAAGCTCCACTCCCCTTTCGCTCCTCTTTTATTTCCTCTGGGAGGAGCCATTCACCGTCCACCTGTGGCCTCACTCCCAAGTCGACCCCTGTTCTTTAGCTCTTCCCTTCGCCTGGCAGCTCTGCGCCTGCGCACACTGGGAACAGGCTCCAGCTGTTCTTCTGCCCCACTGATCTCCGACACTGAAGGCAGCTGATAACTGGCATCCGGCCTCCCTCTCTGCCTCCGACACAGACCCTTCATCAGAGCCTTCCCCAAGACCGGCCCATGTTCCTCCCCAACTTCCTCACTGTCCGACTCTGTTTCCAGATCCACTGGGCCACAACACTCCCCAGCTGCCCTTACAATCTAGTTTATCCAGTGTTTCTCAGCCTGGATAAGTTGGGTGGACTTCAACTCCCAGAATCCCCCTAGCTAGCCTTGCAATCTCTCTCGCCGCTTTCTCCGTGTTTCTCAATCTTGGCAAGTCAAAGGCGGGTGGACTTCAACTCCCAGAATTTCTCAGCCAGCCGAGAATTCTGGGAGTTGAAGTCCACCCATGTCCCAATTATAAGGTTGAGAATCACAGATCGGGGTTTTGGGGGGGGTCCACAAATGGGGTCCTTGGATCCCTCAAGAAACCCACACAAGACGTTCGCCTTCCACCATTGCAGGAGAACCGGAGTTCCGCTACGTGGCCGGCATGCATGGCAACGAGGCGCTGGGCCGGGAGCTGGTGCTGAACCTGATGGAGTATCTGTGCCAGGAATACAAGCAGGGTAACCTTCGCGTCCGGAGGCTGGTCACTGAGACCCGGATCCACCTGATGCCCTCCATGAACCCCGATGGTTACGAGACGGCCTACAAGCTGGTGCGTGATACTGTGGGGGTGTGGGGGGTGGGAGTCTGTCTGTCTGTCTGTCCTCGGAGAGCCGCCCCATTCCTCTGCCCAACTCTGCTTTCCTCCATCAAAGTTGCCCTTGTGGGAAGGATTTCGCAAAAGCCTTGCAACCCCCCCCATAAAATAAAGTTTAAAGTCAGTTTCTGGCGATCCGGAAAGGCCCCCGAATCTCACTTACAAAGGAAATCTGAGAGAAGATCTTTCTTTTTTTCTTTTCTTTCTTTCTCTTTCTTTTGCTTGCTTGCTTCTTTCATTCCTTCCTTTCCTTGCTCCTTCCTCCCCCCCTTTTCTTTCTTTCTTTCCTTCCTTTTCTTTCTCTTCCTTCCTCCATTTTCTTTTCCTTCCTCCCCCCCGAGGGGTGGGTTTCAAAAATTTTTGGAACCTCTTCTGTAGGTGTGGCCTGCTTTCCGGGTCCACTGGTAGAACCTCTCCTAACCGGTTCGGTAGATTTGACGAACCGGTTCTACCGAACTGGTGCGAACTGGTAGGAACCCACCTCTGCTCCCCCACTCACTCCTCCTTCCTCCCTCTCTGCCTCTTTCTCTCCCTTCCCTCCTTCCTTCCTTTCTCTATTTCTTCTTCCCACCCTTCCCCTCCCTCCCTCTCTCCTTCCTTCTTTCCCTTTCTTTATTTCCCGCCTTTTCTTTCTCTTTCTTCCTCTTTTTTCTTTTCCTACCTCCCTCCCTTCCTCTCTTTCTCCTTCCTCCTTTCTTCTCTTTCCCCTCCCTCCTTTCTTTCTCTTCCTCCTTTCTCTATTCTTTCCTTCCTCCCTCCTTCCTTCCTTTTTTATCATTTCTTTCCTTCCGTTTCTTTCTCTTCCTCCTTTTTCTTTTTCTTCCTCCCTCCCTCTCTTCCTCTCTTTCTCCTGCCTCCCTCCCTGCCCCTTTCCCTCCCTTCCCCTTCCTCCTCCTTCCCTCTCTTCCTTCTCCTTTCTCTTCCTCCTTTCTCTATTCCTTCCTCTCTTCCCCTTCCACCTCCTTCTTCCTTCCTTCCCTCCCTCCTTCCCAGTTAAAAACTCACGCTTCAGTCCACACTCAAACACAGCAATCAAATGGGTCTCCCCAGACCAACTCATCAAACCAGTCTTCAAAACTTTGGGGAAAAGCAGCAAAGGCGGAGCCAATCTTATCCCTGGAGAAGGAGGTTCCACAGGGCGGGAGCCACCACCGAGAAGGCCCTTTTACCTGGTCCCTCCAGAGGGACATCCTCGGTAGCTGAGTCCCACCCCATGGCCTGCTTTCCTGTTCGGGGGGGGGGGGGAGATGTAAGTGGGGAGTGGATTACTGAGCTCCCCAAACCGGTCCATCCGGAGGAGCACCAGATGGTGAGGTCTCCGTCCCCTCCTTTCTCTGGCGATTCTGCAGGGCTCGGAGATGTCCGGCTGGGCGATGGGCCGATGGACATACGAAGGCTTTGATCTCAACCACAACTTTGCCGACCTCAACACGCAGCTGTGGGATGCCGAGGACGCCGAGCTGGTGCCCCACAAGTTCCCCAACCATTACATCCCCATCCCAGAGTCGTATACTTTCCCCAACGCCACGGTAAGTCTCACGCCGGACCCCCCTTAGCAGAGGGCTGGCCCGGATGCCCAGCTTCCTCCCTCTTGGTTCCTCTACTCCCCCCCCCTCTTTCAAGCATTGGTACCGCCATAGACCAATTGGAGACAGATGGACCGCGATGGACAGCCGCAGGGAAGCGTAAAGTTTCCTCTTTTGGGGGCTAAGTGAGCCAGTAGTTAAGTGAGTTCTCTTCCGTTTTACGACCATCCTTGCCACAGTTGTTCAGGGGAAAGACTGCAGTTGTTGAGTTAGCAACATGGTCGTTAAGTGAATCTGGGTCCCCCGTGGACGTTGCTTGTCGCAAGGTCGCAAATGGGGATCGTGTGACCTCGGGATGCCATCATAAATGTGAGTCAGTGGCCAATGGATTTTTTATTATGTGAGCATGGGGAATGCTGCAACGGTCATAAGTGTGAAAAACGGCCCTGTCGCTTTTTTTCAATGCCGTTGTAACTTGGAACGGTCACGAAACGAATGGTTGTAAGTCGAGGACCACCTGAAAAAGCAATCCATGGGATTGTTAAAATGCACCTTAACAATCGTTCCTCAGCCAGCCAGCCTTGCGGACTTCAATTCCCAGAATTCCTCAGCCAGATAGTCTTGTGGCCTTTAACTCCCAGAATTCCTCAGACAGCCGGCCTTGTGGCCTTCAACTCCCAGAATTCCTCAGCCAACCTTGTGGCCTTCAACTCCCAGAATTCCTCAGCCAACCTTGTGGCCTTCAACTCCCAGAATTCCTCAGCGGCCAGTCTTGTGGCCTTCAACTCCCAGAATTCCTCAGCGGCCAGCCTTGTGGCCTTCAACTCCCAGAATTCCTCAGCGGCCAGTCTTGGGGACTTCAACTCCCAGAATTCCTCAGCCAGCCAGCCTTGTGGCCTTCAACTCCCAGAATTCCTCAGCCAAACCTTGTGGCCTTCAACTCCCAGAATTCCTCAGCCAGCCAGCCTTGTGGCCTTCAACTCCCAGAATTCCTCAGCCAAACCTTGTGGCCTTCAACTCCCAGAATTCCTCAGCTAACCTTGAGGCCTTCAACTCCCAGAATTCCTCAGCCAACCTTGTGGCCTTCAACTCCCAGAATTCCTCAGCTAACCTTGAGGCCTTCAACTCCCAGAATTCCTCAGCCAACCTTGTGGCCTTCAACTCCCAGAATTCCTCAGCCAACCTTGTGGCCTTCAACTCCCAGAATTCCTCAGCCGGCTGAGGAATTCTGGGAGTTGAAGGCCACAAATTGTAAACTTGCCTCATGGTTGGAGACCCCTGCCCGAAAGGGAGGGCATCTCTGCTCTGGCTCATCCTGTTTTTTCCCTGCCAAGGTTGCCCCAGAAACCCGGGCGGTTATCAACTGGATGCAGCGCTATCCCTTCGTGCTGAGCGCCAACCTGCACGGAGGGGAGCTGGTGGTGACCTACCCCTTCGACATGACCCGCACCTATTGGAAAGCCCAGGAGCTGACCCCCACCGCCGACGACCCCATCTTCCGATGGCTGGCCACCGTCTACGCCACCTCCAACCTGGTGATGGTAGACGACGAACGGCGGCTGTGCCACTACGAGGACTTCATGCAGGAGGGAAACATCATCAATGGAGCCAACTGGCACACCGTGCCGGGAAGTAGGTGAACGGGACATTCCTCCATGAGGACTAGCAGTAAAGGGTTGTCCCAAAGGTGCTTTGTTTTTCAAGAGGCAACTGGATTTTCTGGTGTTTCTTTGAACCTGAGGACAGAGATAAACACCCAAGTGGCCTCAACGACCCTCTAAAAAGGATGCAAACGACCAGCTGTCCGCAAGGAGTATCAATCCTTCCTTTCCCCACCATCCAGTCAGAGGTGAACAAGATTCTTTGAAGACGTTTCACTTCCCATCCAAGAACCTCCATCAGCTCTGACTGGATGGTGGGTAAAGGAAGGATTCATGTTCCTTGGAGACAGCTGGTCATTTTCATCCTTTTAGAGGGCTGTTGAGGCCACTTGTAAGTCAGTCTGTGTCTTCAGGGTCACCAGAGTCATTGAGAAGTTGGAGCTGTGCTTCCTGCAGGAGGTTTTTAGTCCTGCGTCCCTTCACTGTTGAATAGAGATGCACAGTCACAATGTAGACTCCTCCTCAACAGCCTGTCTTCAAAATACTGATTTCTGGGACAGCACTTGAACCATTACACCAAACCGTCTCTTGTTATATCACTTGTGGGTTAAGCCCCATCAGAGGAGGAGGTTCCCTAGGGCAGGGGTCCCCAACCTTGGGCTGCAGCCACATGACTGGCTGGCTAATGCGTGTGCATGTACGCATATGCGCACAGACCTCGTGCTGATGTTATCAAGAACATGGAGCAATCACTACCATTGCCACTCTCTGCATCGCACGGGCAGCCACGTTCGCACATGAGCATGCGTGTGTAAAGGGCCCTTCCCTGCCCTTCCCCCCTCCCTTCCCCGCCTTCCTGCTCCAAGCCACCGACCCAGAAAGGTTGGAGCACTCTAGCCCCAGGGTCACTGGGATGACTGCTCAGATTCTCCTCCCTTGCAGGTATGAATGACTTCAGCTACCTGCACACCAACTGCTTTGAGGTGACCATCGAGCTCTCCTGCGACAAATTCCCGCATGAGTCGGAGCTTCCCCAGGAGTGGGAGAATAACAGGGAATCCCTGTTGCTGTACATGGAACAGGTAGGGGGTCACCTCTATCCGTCTCCCCCTGCCTCCAATCCCGTGTTTTAACCCAGGATCCTGGGATCGGTTCCAAACTTTGATAAATCCTGTGGGAGATCCCGGCCCAGTGATCATCCAGGTAGCCCAGTTCCTTGCATTCAGGCTGTCCTTGACTTACGACCACAATTGAGGAGCCCAACATTTCCGTTGCTAAGCGAGACGGTTGTTGAGGCAACTTTGCCCTATCGTACAACTTCTCCTGACACAGTTGTTTCACTGCAGGGTGGGTGGGTTTAGTAACCCGGTTGTTTTGCTGGTTAGAAGGTCGCAAAGGGGGGACCACAGGGACCCGGCAACCGTCGTAGATACGAGGCAGTTGCCAAGGGTCCAAATTTTGATCCCTGGTGACCACAGGCGCAGTCATAAATGTGAACATCATCACCAATCACCATTCCAGTGCCGTTGTAGCTTCAAATGGTCACTAAACGGACTGTTGCGAGTCAAGGACTCCCTTGGCAGAAGACTTGAGAACGGCAACATGGGATTTGGTATACAGGAAGTCCTCTGACTTATGACCGTAATTGAGCCATAAGCCATGCTGGACCTAAGTCACGCCCATCGTTAAGCAGGTCATCACGTGACTGCGCCAATCTTTTTTTTTGTGGCAGTCGTTAAGTGAATCACCACAATTAGGCAAGCCCATTGTCCACAAGGGGTGTTTTTTGTGGCGTCTGTGCCCTGACACGGGACTAGAACTCACCATTTCCTGCTCTCTGGTTGGGTGCCTTCACCACAATCTGCCAGCTAATCGTTTGTCTCCTTTCAGATCCACCGAGGGATTAAGGGGATCGTCCGGGACAAAGACACAGAGCGAGGAATCGCTGATGCCATCATTTCTGTTGAGGGCATCAACCATGATATCAGGACAGGTAGCGAACGGTGGGGCAAGGTTCCTGTGGGCAGCTGATGCAACGGCGCCTCTTCCGTTGACCCAGAAAGGAGAACCTTTGTAGCTCAGGGTTGAACTGGGGGGTCCTTGGGGCTCTCTCAGCTGGGTGGTTTTTGTTAGAGTTTGTTGCATGAATTCAAATCCAGAGAACTGATGCAGCTGGATTCATTAACTCCGTTATGTACATAAGAATAGACGAATCAATGTACAATACCAACAGGTGATTCTCCCAAGGAAACACAAGGCAGGAGAGCTACAGGCAAACAATAGCAATAGCAGTTAGACTTATATACCGCTTCATAGGGCTTTCAGCCCTCTCTAAGCGGTTTACAGAGTCAGCATATCGCCCCCAACAACAATCCGGGTCCTCATTTTACCCACCTCGGAAGGATGGAAGGCTGAGTCAACCCTGAGCCGGTGAGATTTGAACCGCTGAACTGCAGAACAGCAGTCAGCTGAAGTAGCCTGCAGTGCTGCATTTAACCACTGCGCCATTCCTTTCAGCAGACAAGCCCAGGCAGACTGCTAGTTTACTTCTCAGAGCAGCAGGCTGCTTAAGTTTCTGTTTCAACTCTCTGCACAGACTCAGATCTGTCTAAGCTCCCATTGGCTGACCTTGTTCCCATGTCTCTCCCAGTCATGAATATTTTGACAGGTTTCCTTGCAGATGTCTCATGACCCAACTAGGGAATGTCATCAGTGCTGTTGAACATTTATTGATGACGTTACCTAGTTGGGTAGTGAAACATCTGCAAGAAAACATCCAGGCTCAGAGAGCACTAAGGACCCCACAGTCCTCCTCCTCTTCCTCCACTCTTCAAATTCCCCTCCCTTCCTGCATTGATGGTGTTCCCTAGTTGGGTCATGAAATGCCTAAAAGAAAACCCCCCAGCTCAGAGAGCACCAAGGACCCCACATCCCACCTCCTCCTCCACCTCTTCTCCACAAACCTTACTCCTTTCTAGCACTGATAATATTCCCTAGCTGGGTAATGAAACGTCTGCAAGAAACATCCAAGCTCAGAGAGCACTAAGGACCCCACAGTCATCGTCCTCCTCCTCCTCTTCCTCCTCCTCCTCCTTCTCTCCACAAGCCCCACTCCCTTCTAGCACTGATAATATTCCCTAGCTGGGTAACGAAACGTCTGCAAGAAAGCAGCCCAGTTGAGAGAGATTTCTCTTCCATTTCTCCCCTGGCAGCTTTCGACGGGGACTACTGGCGCCTTCTCAACCCTGGCGAATATGAGGTGACCGCCACGGCCGAGGGCTACCACCCCGCCAGCCGAACCTGCCACGTCACCTACGAGGACAACGCCACCCTCTGCGACTTCCGCCTGACCAAGACCCCCAAGCAGCGTCTGCGGGAGATCCTGGCGAAGGGCGGGAAGGTGCCCAAGGACCTCGCTCTGCGCCTGCGCCAGCTGCGCCTGCGCCAACTGCAGGCCCAGGGACAGGCCCAGGGAGGGCAAAGAAGGGCCGCCAGATAGCGCTCCGAGGAAAATGTGGCTCTTTGGCCCTTCTTCTGCCTAAGGCCCTTTGGGTTGTGGGGAGGGGGGGGGCTGCGAGAATGCCGGCCCTCGGCCCACAAACGATGAATGCGCCTTCTGGGACTTTCAAAAGAACGGCGATACGCGAGCCTGGCATTTTACGGAGGAATATTGTTGATAGCTTTACCAGTGCCTGAACATTTCTCTTTCCTTCCTTCCTTCCTTCCTTCCTTCCTTCCATCCATCCTCTCCTTTTCCCCTCTCTTTCGTTTCCCTTTACTTCCTCCATTTCCTTTCCCTCCTTCCTTTCTCTTTCTCCTCCCTTCATTCCTGTTTTCTTCCTTCCTTTCCATCTTTCCTTTCGTTGTCTTTCTCTTAGCGTTTCCTTCCTCTCTCCTTCTATTTTTGTTTCCTTTTTTTCTTTTTCCTTTCTTCCATCCTCTACACTTCCTCCCTTCCTCTCCTCCCCATCTTTCTTTCCTTTCTACCTCCTTTCTCCCTCACTCCTTCCTTCCTCACATCCCCTTTTGCTTCGCATCTCCCTCCTTTGTTTTCTCTCATCCCCATCGCCTTCCCTTCCTTCCTCTCTCCTCCCTTCCTTTCTTCTTCTCCTTCCTTCCCTCTCTCCTCCCTTCCTTTCTTCATTGCTTCTTCTCATCTCCTTCCTTCCTCCCTCCCTCCCTCTCTCCCCCCTTTCTTCTTCTCCTTCCTTTCTTCCCTCTCTCCTCCCTTCCTTTCTTCATTGCTTCTTCTCATATCCTTCCTCCCTCCCTCTCTCCTCCCTTTCTTCTTCTCCTTCCTTCCTTTCTTCCCTTTCTCCCTTCCTTCTCCTTCCTTCCTTCCCTCTCTCCTCCCTTCCTTGCTTCTGCTCCTATGCTGGGATTCTGGGAGTTGAAGTCCACAGGACTTAAAGTCACCAATGTTGAGAAACACTGCTCTATGGTTTAAGTCCCAAGTACTGGAATGAGGCCAAATGCGTCACAGCTTTGTGGCTGGCAGGCTGGCCCTGCCGGAATGGGCTGTGCTTCTCCGGATGGGAGGCCATCCGGGTGCTTGTGGGCAACATTGGGGGGGGGGGGGGGCAGGAGAATCCTGGCTTACGGTTTCCATGAAAATGCGGGCATTGCTGTGCCCTTGCAAGTCAAGGGGCTTTTTCGAAGAGTTTTAACTAAATAAATTCTTTGGATATTTAATCTTCCCAGGTTGTGTGCCGCTGCTTTTTATTCTCTCGCCTTCCCAGGACGACAACGGCAACACACCGAGTTGCCAAGTAGCACAGTCACACGGCTCCTTGCTGGTTAGGGCCTGGTGTACGATCTGCCTGAAATATTATTAGAAGGGATGAGTAGTCAGCCCAATGAGGAGTGGAAAAATGAAACGGGCTTAAGAGATGGATGCATGGATGGATGGATGGATGGATGGATGGATGGATGGATGGATGGGCGAGCTAGATGGATGGATGGATGGAAGGAAGGAAATGGAGGAAGGGAGGGAGATGTTAGATTAATGGATGGATGGATAGATGGATGTTGATGGATAGATAATAGATAGATGGATGGATGAAAGGAAAGGAAGGAAGGAAGATGATAGATGATGGATAAGTTTATAGATAGATATAGATGGGTGGATGGATGGATGGATGGAAAGGAAGGAAGAAAGGAAGGAAGATGAATAGATGGATGGATGGAAGGAAGGAAAGGAAGGAAGATGATAGATGAATAGATAGATGATAATGGATAGATTAGATAGATGGATGGATGGATGGATGGAAAGGAAGGAAGGAAGATGAATAGATGGATGGATGGAAGGAAGGAAGGAAGATAATAGATGAATAGATGGATGATGATGGATAACAGATGGATCGATGGAAGGAAAGGGAGGGAGGAAGATGATAGATGAATGGATGGATGGATAAGATAGATGGATGGAAGGAAAGGAAGGGAGGGAGGAAGATGAACAGATGGATGGATGGAAGAAAAGGAAGAAATAGATGAATAGATGGATGATGATGGATAACATAGATGGATGGATGGATGGATGGAAGGAAAGGGAGGAAGGAAGATGATAGATGAATAGATGCATGGGTTGATGGTAAGATAGATAGATGGATGGAAGGAAAGGAAGGGAGGGAGGGAGGAAGATGAACAGACGGATGGATGGATGACGACAGCTGTTTAGTTCCCAAGGCATCCTGGGAATCGTAGTCCCCATGCCCTGAACGGCCGCCGGGGGCATAAGACAAGATCTGCGCCTGCGCAGCCGACGCCTCTTGGGTGGAGCTCCCGAGGACCCTTTGGAGCCTTGGGGGCCTTTTCTCTCTCTCTCTCTCTCTCTCTCTCTCTCTCTCCTCCCCCCGCATCTCCCATCCGCAGAAGAGCGCGCAGGCGCACAGGTGGCCGCACGTGCAATCCTGCCTAGCCACGCCCCCTTTTAACCCCGCCTGGAAGAACGAGTCCTCCGGGCTGGCGATTTCTTACCATAGAGGTGTCCCATCATAGAGAGGTCTCTAGAGACCATAGATCTCTCTCTCTCTCTCTCTCTGTCTCTCGCTCATACACACACTCTCTGGGCCGGAAGTGCGCTCGCCCTCCGGAAATGACGACATTCGATGCGGCCAGCTGGAGGCCGCGGCGTTGCTACTGAGGGAGGCGGTGGCGGCGGCGGCGGCGGGGCTCGCCCGCAGGTACTTGAGCCCGCAGGCCGAGGAAGTCTCCCTTATCCAGGCAGGGAGCGCGGGTCGCCCCCCTCCGGTTACTCTCCCGCCTGCGCGCTCCCCCCCCTCCAGTGGGTGGGGGACTACAACTCCCATCGTCCGCGGCTTAGCGCAGGGGACTCTTAAGGTTTTTCTCCAGCCTGGGGCCCCCCAAAGTGCTCAATAACTGCCATGGTTTCCTTTCCGCAGTCGGCCTATTGCGGCATCCTCAGAATAAGGGAAGGGACCTTTAGAGGTCATCTAGTCCAGCCCACAAGCAGGAGACCCTGGCCTATAGCATTTCAGACAAGGGGCTGCCCAGGTCTCTCCATAACCAATTTAACGTGCTTTTTTTGGGGGGGGAGAGGGGGTTATAAAACCAGTCTGTTTTTAAGAAACCTCCAGTGATGAAGAAGCACCCACTACTTCTGGTGGCAAGGAGTTCCACTGGTTAAATGTCCTCACTGTCAGCGAATTCTTCCTCAATTCCAGGTTGCTTCTGTCCTTGAGCAGTTTCCATCCATCGTTTCTTGTTTTCTGGTGCTTTGGAGAATAATTTGACCCCCCCCCTCCTCTTTGTGGCAGCCTCTCAAATACTCTGCTATCATATGCCCCCCTCCCCCCAGTCCTCCTCCTGAATAGAATTAATAGAATTTAGAATTGAATAGAATTAATAGAATTTAGAATATAGAATAGAATAGAATTAATAGAATATAGAATAGAATATAGAATAGAATAGAATTAATAGAATATAGAATAGAATATAGAATAGAATAGAATTAATAGAATAGAATTTAGAATAGAATAGACTTAATAGGATAGAATAGAATTAATAGAATAGAATATAGAATATAGAATAGAATATAGAATAGAATTAAGAATAGAATAGAATATAGAATAGAATAGAATTAATAGAATAGCATTTAGAATAGAATAGACTTAATAGGATAGAATAGAATTAATAGAATAGAATGTAGAATAGAATATAGAATAGAATATAGAATAAAATAGAATTAATAAAATAGAATTTAGAATAGAATAGAATTAATAGAATTAAGAATAGAATAGAATTAATAGAACAGAATTTAGAATAGAATTAATAGAATAGAATTAATAGAATAGAATTTAGAATAGAATTAATAGAATAGAATTAAGAATAGAATAGAATTAATAGAACAGAATTGAGAATAGAATTAATAGAATAGAATTAAGAATAGAATAGAATTAATAGAATAGAATTAAGAATAGAGTAGAATAATTGAATTCAATTCTTTATTGGCCAAGTATGATTGGGCACACAAGGAATTTGTCCTTGGTGCGTAAGCTCTCAGTGTACATAAAAAGATTGGCCATACCGAAATCCTGAAACTGTTCTTTGTATGTTTTAGTCTCCAGGCCTTTGATCCTCCTCCTTGCTCTTCTCTGCACTTTTTCCAAAATCTCAACATCTTTTTTTGTAAGGGGGCGACCAAAATTGGATGCATTGTTCCAGGTATGGCCTTACTAAAAGATTTATAAAGCAGTACTAATACTTCACGTGCTTTTGATTCTATGCCTCTGTTTATACAGCCAAGGATCGTATTAGCTTTTTTGGCTGCTGCCACAGACGGCTGGCTCGTATCTAAGTGATCGTCCACTAGGGCTCCAAGAGTTAGTGACAAACAGTCACTAACTCTTGAAGAAGATTTTGCCTAATCTGTACTTGTACCTTTGGTTTTTTCCTGCCTAGGTGTAAAACTTTGCTTTTCTCCGCATTCATTTTGTTGGATAGGGCTCTTTTGTTCCAGCATGGTATGATCTTTTTGGAAACTGAGTTGTTGGCTTCCCCAGTATGATCTTCCCACCCACCCATATCCCACCACTGGTATGTACCCACATATATGACACAGAGAAACAACACGGTCTAATCTGATGAAAAGAGGACAGGGGGAGACATGATAGCAGTCTTCCAGTATCTCAGGGGTTGCCCCAAAGAAGAGGGAGTCAAACTATTCTCCAAGGCACCTGAGGGCAGGACAAGGAGCAATGGGTAGAAACTAATTAAGGAGAGAAGCAACTTAGAACTGAGGAGAAACTTCCCAACAGTGAGAACAATTAATCAGTGGAACAGAATTTGCCTCCAGAAGTTGTGAATGCTCAAAACACTGGAATTCTTTAAGAAGATGTTGGATAGCCATTTGTCTGAAATGGTATAGGGTTTCCTGCCTAGGCAGGGGGTTGGACTAGAAGACCTCCAAGGTCCCTTCCAACTCTGCTATTGTATTCTGTTGTAGTTTGGGCGTATACATGTTTATGGCAAGAAAAATGAATCTCGTGAGTTTATACCAGAGAAGAGAGATGCTTCATTGTCTTCTCCATTAACCGCCTTTCTTTTGATTTTGATTTTTTTTTAAATCAAGGGGTCTCCGGATTTTCCTTGCCGCTCTTGACTCACCCCTGCCAGGCGTAACATGGTGTCTTACCACATCCGCGAGTATTGTCCTGGAGACTACGAGACTGTGCGGGACTTATTCGCCACAGGGATGAGCGAGTACGTGCCCACCCTGTGCCTCCACATGCTGAAGCAGCCTTGGGTCATCCTGATCCTGGGCTGCACCTTCAGCCTCCTGCTGACCAGCTCCAAGTCCTTGCTCCTACCCATCCTGGCTATCACCTTGCTGCTGGCTGTCGGCCGGCAACTCCTGGGTTACATCTGGTCGATGTATATTGACCACTGCCTCCAGAAGGACCTGCTGGACATCCAGGCCACCTACCTGGGCGACAAAGGCTCCTGCTTTTGGGTGGCCGAGGCGGACGAATGTGTGGTGGCCACCGTGGGGGCCAGGCCCTCTGAAGAACAGCCGGACGAACTCATGCTGAAGAGAATGTCTGTCCGGAAGGACTATCGGGGATTCGGCATCGCCAAAGCTCTTTGCAAGACTGTGATCTCTTTCGCCCGGGAGCACGGCTATTCTTCCGTGGTGTTGAACACCCTCATGGTCCAGCACGAAGCCCGGGCGATGTACGAAGGGGTGGGCTTCCGCAAATACCACCATTACATCCTCCCCACCGTCTACGGCAGGCTGGCCAACTGTACGATTTCCAAATATCGCTACGACGTCCCTAGCGCCGAGTGAGGCGAACCCGCCAGCCGGAAGGGTTTGCCTCCGGCGATGGGCTGGATCCGTCCTCTCGTTCCTTTTCTCCTTTCCTACACCTGGGACCACCACCACCACCCTCCCCCCCCCCCCCCCCAGGTGAAGCCAACCAAGGGCACAGGGAAAGCGGTTAGATGTTGAACATGCTGCCAAGACGCGTCTCCACTTCCGGATGTTGATTTTTCAAGGAGAGCCTTAATAGAATCGAATTGCAAAAGTTTTAGCGAGGTGGGGAGAGAGATCCCTCCCGTCTGCTTTGCAAGCGAGGAGGGAAAAAATTCCACATTTCCGTTCGCAGGGAAGCAGCGATTTGCCATCCTGGGGGGGGGGGTGTAGCAATTTTAAACTCCCGTGTGTCCAGAGAATGGTTCACACAATGGCTAACCCCGCCGTAGGTGTGCCAGGAAAAATCTCTTGGCTGCTTATTTTTTTGCCTGCGGTGTTTGGCTTAATGGGAGCTGGTTTTGGTCTTTTTTTTTCATCTCGTCCCATTCAGAAAAAAGTATCTTCTACCCTTTCTCCGGGATACGTAGCACCGGGCACCCTGCTGACTTGGAGGCGCAAGAAACACACTCTCCTCATTTCCCAGTTTGCGGGTTAGAACGAGAACGCCTGCAAAGTCACCCCACTACTACAGGATTCGTACCAGTCCCCTACAAAGACGTATCTTGGGAGTAGTGGCTTCTTCCTGGGGTGGATTTTAGCGCCTGGAACTCCCAGCCCAAACGCACCTAGGAGGCACCCAGCTAAGAAGGACTGCCTCAGACTAAGCTTCTCCCTCCCTGGGTCCCTTTTCTGGAGCTATGTTGCTACCTGAGGAATCATCCTTTCCTGCCCCCCCCCCCCCCGATTGTTTCTCTTATACAGGCAGTCCTCGATTTACGGCCGCAGTTGAGCCCAAGATTCCTGTTGCTAAGCGAAACATGTTCAGTCAGTTTTGCCCCATTTTACGACCTTTGCCGTTAAGCAAATCACTGCCGTTAAGTTAGTAAATGGTTGTTAAGTGAATCCGGCTTCCCCTGTGGACTTTGATCGTCATCAGGTTGCAAAAGGGAACACTGCGACCGTCATAAATACGAGTCAGTGGCCAAGGAAGCCTGGCTTCTGATCCCGCGACCATGGGGATCCCGCTAAGGTTGTGTGAATAATGGTCATAAGTCATTTTTTTTCGGTGACATCATAACTTTGGTCACTAAATGAACCACCACCGTAAGCCAAGGACTACTAGATCTAGCCAGCCAATCAGGGCGCATCTAGTGATTAAATTAAGCATCCTAGCAACTCCAAACGGAATGATAAAAATGCAGCTTCCTTTTCCACCAATGCCGCTGAAGAGAGTCCTCGACGTAAAACAGTTCACTTTGTGACCGTCCAAAGTTACAACGGCACTGGGAAAAGTGACTTACGGGCATTTTTCGTACTTAACTGCCTTCGCAGTGTCCCCGTGGCTGAGAGATCAAAATTGCTTGGCAGCCGGCTCACACTTACGACCGTCGTAATGTCCCAGGGCCACGTGATCCCCTTTTGCGACCTCCCGACAAGCCAAGTCAGCGGAGAAGCCCGATTCACTTAACAGCCGTGTCGGTAACTTACCGACCGCAGTGATTCACTTAACAGCGGTGGCAAGAAAGGTGGTAAAATGGGGCAAATGTCTCACTTAGCGGCAGAATTCTGAGGACTCCCATTGTGGTTGTAAATCGAGGACCACCTGTGTAAATGGGATTGCAGGAGAGAGAAGGGATGTTCAAGGGAAGAGAAGCTGAATTTCGTTGGTCCAGGCCTTCCTTATTGGGTCAACCAACCGGATGCGAAGGATTTTTCACACTCTTTTAATTTTTTGGGAAAAGGTAGAAAACCCAGCATGGGGTTTGAGGGGGGATTTTTTTAGTTAGGAAAAAATGGGGGGCAGACACTGAGTGGTCCAGGAGGCAGAAAAAGTGGAATATTCGATACGATTTTCCTAAGAATGCAACTGATTAAAAGTCTCGAAGAATCGGGACAGAGGGGAAAAAATGAAGTTATTTCTGCAGCGTCTACTGAAAACCATAGAGAGGCTGCTTGGAAATGGGGCTGGGCCGGTTTAGGCCTCTGGAGTCCTCCAGTCGGCCATTTTTGGTACTGGCAAGATGGCGGCCAAATGTCTTAATAGGAAAGATTGGGCCGCTTCAGTCCGCAACGGTGAGTTCTAGTCCTGCCACAGGCATGGAAGCTGGGTGGGTGACTGCGTCAGTCGCTCGCCTTCAACCTAGCCCACCTCACAGGGTTGTTGTCGACTGGGTGATTTGAGTCAATAACCAGGAGACTGGGAGTTCTAGTCCTGCTTTAGGCGTGAAAGCTGGCTGGGGACTGGGCCAATTGCTCGCAACCTAGTCCACCTCACAAGGTTGTCGTAGGCTGGGGGACTGGGTCAATAACCAGGGGATAGGGAGTTCTAGTTCTGTCCTAAGCATGAAAACTGACTGGGTGACTTTGGGCTAATCATCAGGAGATGGTGAGTTCTAGCCCTGCTTTTGGCATGAAAGGTGGCTGGCTGGGTGACTAAGCCAGTCACTCGCTCTCCACCTAGTCCACCTCGCAGGGTCGTCGTAGGCTGGGTGACTTTCACTCGCTCTCCACCTAGTCCACCTCGCAGGGTCGTCGTAGGCTGGGTGACTTTGGGTCAATAACCAGGAGACAGGGAGTTCTAGTTCTGCTTCATACATCAAAGCTGGGACTGTCACTCACTCTCAACCTAAGCCCACCTCAAAGGGGGGGTTGTGGCCTCGGTGAATTTTGCTCAGTAACCAGGAGACCGGGAGTTCTAGTTTTACCCTAAGCCCGAAAGCCGCCTGAGTGACTTTGAGCCAGTCGTCAGGAGACAGAGAGTTCTAGTCCTGCCTCAGGTCCCAAAACCAGCTGGGCGACTTTGGGCAACTCACCAGGCGACTGTGAGTTCTAGTCCTGCTCCTCACAGTGTTGTAGGGCGAAGAGGAAGGACCAGAAGTTATCTTCGCCCCCTTGACTTATATCTAAAAATAATAAAGGCGGGATTTAAAAAAAAAACACTTAAACTTGGTTTGGAAAAACAGCCTCGCTCGGTTGAAGAAATTCTGATGGTCGTGTTGCTGTTTTGAATGGATTGGGTCCATGGCTCCAGTCCTCATTGTGTCTACACTGATTTCTGAATGTCTCGCCATCTGAGCCCTGAGCCTGTTCTCCTGGAGGGGGGTTGTGCACCGGCGTTGTGCAGCGTGGGAAAATTAAATGTGATTATTCAATAAAGTTGAAATCTTTCTAAGCCTGGCCCTCGTTTATCTCAACACAGTCTTGAGTTCGAATCTGCCGGGGGGGATTGGGGCGGGGAGAACAACAGCATTCGAGTTTTCCGAACGTCGTTTCTGTTCTCCTATCGTGCAATTAGAGGGATGCGGTGGCTCAGGGGCTAAGACGCCGAGTTTGTTGATGAGAAAGGTTGGCAGTTCGGCGGTTCGAATCCCTAGCGCTGTGTAACGGAGGGAGCTCCCGTTCCTCGTCCCAGCTTCTGCCAACCTAGCAGTTTGAAAGCAAGGTAAAAATGCCAAGTAGAAAAATAGGAGCCACCTTTGGTGGGAAGGGAACAGCGTTCCGTGCGCCTTCGGCATTGAGTCATGCCAGCCACATGGCCACGGAGACATCTTCGGACAGTGCTGGCTCTTCAGCTTTGAAAGGGAGATGAGCACCGCCCTCTAGAGTCGGGAACGACTAGCACATATGTTCAAGGGGAACCTTTAGCTTCACCTTTTTATAATGCAATTATATTTATTTGTTAAATATATTTGCCCCCTATCTCGCCACTGGTCCGCTTACAACAATAACATTGGGAGGGGGCGGAGATTAAAAATATAAATATAATAATAAACTAATAAAAACAAACAATGGCACACAGGGGTCCTCGATTTACGACCACAATTCAGCCCAAAATTTCCATCGCTGAGACATTTCCCCCCCCCCCCCAATTTGATGACCTTGCTTGCCATGGTTGGTAATTGAACCACTGCAGTCGTTAAGTTAGCCACCCGGTCGTTAAGCGAATCCAGCTTCCCTGTTGACTTTCCTCGCGAGAAGCTCGCCAGAGCGGATCCCACGATCCACAGGGACCCCGCGACCGTCGTAAATACGAGACGGTGGCCATGCCTCTGAATTTTGGACCACGGGGGGGGGGGGATACTGCACAGTCTTATGACAAATGGATCGTACGCTACTTTTGCCATGCCACTGTAACCTGGGTCACTAACTGAAGCGTCATAAGTTGAGGACCGCCTGTAAAATGGAAATTAAAAAAGTCGGGCGGAGGGGAAGCAGGTGGATGTTTAACCACTCGTGTTTTAATATTAGCAGCTGTGTAACTGAGCATACTAGTGCCAGAGTTAATAAGTCATCCACTGGTAATTAATTAAACCATTGTTTTAATTAGGGGGAATAGATGGGGAACTCATTACATTTGCAGACGACACCAGGCTATCAAGAGCTAACCCTAACTGATCCACTGCGGTGATTCAGTTAACAACCGTCGGCAAGAAAAGTCGTGAAATGGATGCAAACTCAAAATGTTTCGCTGAGCAACAGAAAGTTTGGATTCTATTGTGGTCATAAATCGAGGATTACCTGTATATACCCGATCGATGGATTTAATTTAAAGTCCATCCTGATTGCAGGTAGTCCTCGACATACAACGGAGGCAGAAAAAAATGGCAGCATGCCCAATTTCTGGTATGTAAAGGTGCCCCAGGTACCCACCCACCTGGAGTCACCTGCCACCAGGTGTACTTCAGGTGTATCTTACGGCTGCCGTGGCCCTCTGCACCTCTCGCCAAGTGGGAGAGGGTTGGACTAGATGACCTGCAAGGTCCCTTCCAATTCTGTTAGCCTCTTAAAACTTTCCAAGTCACAAAACTTCTCATTAAAAAACAAAACAGAATCCCAAACTACATTTTATTGCCTTGCAATAATGAAGAAATAAAATTCCAGGCTAGAATTTGTCTTATGGCTCAGCCTTAAAAAAATGGGGGAAAGGCTCTTTAATCTGAATTTTGATTGGTTTATCAGGCATTCAACAGATTAGAGTACAAAATCCTCTTTTTTTTTTTAAAGGATAGCTGTTCTTCAGCGCCAAGGAGCCTTTTGAATCATTTCGATTTGATTTAATCTAAAAAAGCGGATCGAAATCTCGCAGCTTCGATCTTGGTTTTAAAGGTTTATTACCTTTAAATCTGGAGTTAAATGTATAGCAAAACCTGGACCGGAGCTGCGGGGTTTCGATCTGCTTTTTTAGATTAAATCAAATCGAAATGATTCACCGTGTACCTACGAATTCCTTTTTTTTTCATCTCAGAGAGAAACCAATCTGGGTCCCCAAAGATTCGTTTAACGGCCTCTTGGCTGAAATGTAGGTTATAGAGGTGGAGCCGGAGCCGAGGGAGATCGAGGGGGGCGGCATCGGAGGAATGTGGGGAGGGGCAGGCTGAGCCAGCCCAGGGGACCTCAGGATCGGGACGGCTTGTTAGCAGGAGAATCAAGAGAGGGCAAGCAGTGGACACAAGGAGCGACGGAGCTCAGACGATGAGCAAGGACCACCGCCTCCTGATCCAAGAGCCCGGAGAGCAGAGAGAAGGCGCGAACAGCGGAGAGAAGGCGCGAACAGCGCAGGCTGACCCGACAACTCGGGAGGAGAGCTCCCCGCTCCTCTTCACAAGGCACACCTGGGGAATGAGGCTTACAGAGATGCTGTTGGGGTGGGGGCGGGAGGGGGCATTTGTCGGGAACAAACGCTGAATTGGTAGAGTTTGGGGTGCCGGTAGAGACATTTGGAGTTTGCAGAACTCATTGTTTCTTCCTCGTTTCATGGACTCATTTCCCTGTTCCTTTGCCTTGTTGGACTGGGTGCAGAAGAGGCTGCCCTGTGTGTGTGTGTGTGTGTGTGTGTGTGTGTGTGTGTGTTTGTATGCACACCCACGCACTTTGCTCTGGGACTTGCCAAAAACGTGTGAGGGTTTGAGAGGCCATTTGGAGCATTAAAGGGGACTTTGAACTGTCAGCTGACTGTGTGACGTGCAGCACGGAAATAATAATTCTTTACTTTTTTTTAAGGCTTCCCTCTTTTTAATCCGGTTGCTGCCCGCTTGGCTGCTCTTCTTGCAAAGGCTCTGCAGCATAAGATATACCTCCTTCTTTTCAAGATCATGGCTGCCGGCACAGGTGGCCAGAAGACGCCAACAGCTGCACACCTGACAGCAGGTAAGGGAGGCAGGATGGGCATATTTCTGCCTATATTTCTATTCGATATTTCCATTTGACCTCCTTTCTATTCTATTCATATTTCTATTCTTGTCTATATTTCTGTTCTATTCTAATATTCTAATTTCTATTCTATTCTAATATTCTAATTTCTATTCTAATTTCTATTCTAATCTAATTTCTATTCTATTCTAATCTAATTTCTATTATATTCTAATATTCATATTTCTGTTCTATTCTACATTTCTATTCTATTCTGGTAATCTAGTCTGGTAGTCTAATTTCTAATATTCTAATTTCTATTCTATTCTAATTTTTATTCTATTCTAATTTTTATTCTGATATTCTAATTTCTATTCTATTCTAATATTCTAATTTCTATTCTATTCCTATTATTCCATTCTATTCATATTTCTGTTCTATTCTACATTTCTATTCTATTCTGGTAGTCTATTCTGGTAGTCTAATTTCTATTCTAATTTTTTTTCTATTCTAATATTCTAATTTCTATTCTAATATTCTAATTTCTATTCTAATTTCTATTCTATTCTAATATTCTAATTTCTATTCTATTCCTATTATTCTATTTTATTCATATTTCTGTTCTATTCTACATTTGTATTCTATTCTGATATTCTAATTTCTAATATTCTAATTTCTATTCTAATATTCTAATTTCTATTCTAATTTCTATTCTATTCTAATATTCTATTCTATTATTATTCTATTCTATTCATATTTCTGTTCTACATTTCTATTCTGATATTCTAATTTCTGATATTCTAATTTCTATTCTAATATTCTAATTTCTATTCTATTCTAATTTTTATTCTATTCTAATTTTTATTCTGATATTCTAATTTCTATTCTAATTTCTATTCTATTCTAATATTCTAATTTCTATTCTATTCCTATTATTCCATTCTATTCATATTTCTGTTCTATTCTACATTTCTATTCTATTCTGATATTCTAATTTCTAATATTCTAATTTCTATTATATTCTAATTTTTATTCTAATTTCTATTCTAATATTCTAATTTCTATTCTAATTTCTATTCTAATTTCTATTCTAATTTCTATTCTATTCCTATTATTCTATTGTATTCATATTTCTGTTCTATTCTATACTTCTTTTCTATTCTATATTCTAAAATTCTAATTTCTATTCTAATATTCTAATTTCTTTTCTGTTCTATTCTATTCTATATTTCTATTCCATTCTAATTTCTACTCTATTCTAGTCTATATTTCCATTCTATTCCATTCCTAAATTCAATTCAGTTCAAAATTCCGTTCTAAATTCCTATTCCTATTCTGTTTCTATTCTATTCTTAATTGGAGCTGACCCGTTCAGAAGGCGGCCCCCTGTCCCTCGCCCTCCATCGCTTCTCTGCAAGGGACATTTGGGGTCCTCAAACCATGAACCAAACAGACCCTCCTCCTCCTCCTCTGCTTCCATATCTTGTTTTCCAGGACGGGAGAAGGGTGACTCGCTGGCAGGCAAGTACCACATCCGGAAGTACGAGGAGAGAGACTATGAGATGGTGCGGGCATTTTACATTCAAGGGATCCGGGAACACATCCCTCGCGCGGTCTGGAAATCCTTCAGCCGTCCTCAGTTACACCTGGCGCTTCTGGCCGTCTTCCTCCTGACCTACCTCTGCTCGGCTTCCGTTATCACCTCCCTGGCGGTCGTCTCCCTCCTCTTGACGGCCGGCGCCCTTCACATGAAGAGGCTGTGGGATGAATATCTCCATCACGCCCTCACCACGGACATGATGGACATCAGGAGGACTTATCTGGAGCCAAAGGATTGCTGCTTCTGGGTGGTGGACACCGGAGAGGAAGTGGTAGGCATGGTGGCCGTCATCCCTCCATCCTGGTGGAGCAACGCCCAGGAATTGATACGCCTTTCCGTGAAGAAGGAGCATCGGAGACAAGGGCTTTCCAAAGCCCTCGTCAAGACCGTCATCCAATTTTCTGAGGAGCGCGGCTACCAAGAAGTCATCTTGGGGACCTCCATGGTCCAATATGCAGCTCATCGGGTCTACGAGAGCATGGGCTTCCACAAAGTCCTGGAGACGTATCCCTTTCCCTTTGCTAAGTTGGTAGGCTTTTCCGTCTACTGGTATTACTACAAAATCCCCGACACTCGCTGAGGTCACAATTCACCTCCCGCAAAGGAGAAGCGAATTCTACATTTGGACCTGGTTGACTCTGCAGGATCGCTGGGTCAACTTTCTCCTGGTGGGAGTTGAGCCAACTCTCGGAAGAGGCTGTGTGTGAGCTGAAGTTGGTTTCCCAACAGAAGGGCCTTTGAACTCTCTGCTGTCTGTCTGGGTTAACAGGCCTGGCAGGATAGAGCCGAGGTGGCACAGTGATTAGGGTGCAGTACTGCAGGCCACTTCAGCTGACTGCTAGTTCTGCAGCTCGGCGGTTCAAATCTCACCGGCTCAGGGTTGACTCAGCCTTCCATCCTTCCGAGGTGGGTGAAATGAGGACCCGGATTGTTGTTGGGGGCGATATGCTGACTCTGTAAACTGCTTAGAGAGGGCTGAAAGCCCTATGAAGCGGTATATAAGTCTAACTGCTATTGCTATTGCTATTGCTAGGATGTCCCTATGTCTGGATTGCTGGCCACAGGTTCCTTGCAAAGGACTTCTGGTTCAAATCCTATTCTCCTTCAGCAGCCAACAGCTTCGAAGAGAAGGAACATGCTGGACCCTTCATTGCAAATCCCAAATCTGTAGCAGGGAGGGAGGGAGGGAGAGAGAAACAGAGAGAGACAAAGAGAAAGAAAAGAGAGAGAGAGAGTAAGTAAGAGAAAAAGAGTGAAAAGAGAAAAACAGAGAGACAAAGAGAAGAAAAGAGAGAGAGAGTAGGTGAGGGAGAGAGGGAGAGAGGGAAAGAGGAGGAGGAGAGGGAAGAGTAAGAGACAGAGAGGAGGAGGACGGGGAGACAGAGGAGAGGGAGAGAGGAGGAGGAGGAGAGGGAAGAGAAAGGGAGAGGAGAGAAGAGGAGGAGGGGGGAGAGACAGAGCAGGAGAGGGAGGGAGGAGGAGAAAGTGAAAGAGAGAAAGAGAGAGAAAGTGAGACAAAGAGGAAGAGTGAAAAGAGAAAAACAGAAAAGAGAGAGAGAGAGAGTAGGAGAGGGAGAGAGAGTAGAAGAGAAAGAAAGAAAGGGAGGGGGAAGAAAGAGACGAAATCGGAAAGAGACAAAGAAAGAGAAAGAGAGAGACAAAGAAAAATAAAAAAGAGAGACAAGGAAAAACAGAGAAAGAGAAAGAGAGAGAAAAGGAGAGAGAGAGAAAAGAAAAAATGACAAAAGGAGAAAGAGAAAAAAGGAAAGAGACAGAGACACACACACAGAGAGAGAGAGAGAGATAAAAAAGAGAGAAAGGGAAAAAAAGGAAAGAGAGAAAGGGAGAGGGACCCAAACACCCTCCCAACGATTGGTCTCAAACTGGGAGAAGCTTCACCTCCCTGGTGCCTTTAGGACTACAATTTCCATGATCCACAGCCAAGCAGGTTGGGTTGATAGGAACTAGAAGCCAGCAGAGTTTTGATCTGGAATTTTAAAACAGCTCAAGCACAGCTTCAGAGTTTGGCCTTTTAACGTCCGTTTAGTTTCCTTCATTATTCACTTTATTCCCTTATAAAACTCCATATTTTCAACATTTAAGGAATTGTCCTCTTTATCCTTCAGCTAAGCCTGAATCCTCCCCTGTCCCCAGAAGAGGAGAGGTTTTCCGGAACCCATGGAGCATAAAGGGGGGGGCCATGAAGAGGAAATGTTTTTAAAATTTTTACAAAACCAAATTTTTAAAAAGAAAAACAATGTTGGATGTATACTTAATGCTCTATACTGTGTGTATAACACAAATGCCATCACATCTCAATTATAATAACTGTTACGAGCTTGTAATCAATCTAGTATTCATTGCTTATGTATATTGCTTCATTATTGTTTATACACTAATGTGCATTATTTTTATTCTCTTTTACAGAAGTACCTGTCCTCTTTTTAATATATTTGCACGTATGTTTGAACATAATTAATAAGTGTATGTAATTAATAAATGTACGTAATTAATAAATATACGTAATTAATAAATGTGAGGGGGATCGTGGAATCCTAGTGGAGAGCCACTTAAATAGGAGCCAGCCGTGGGCAGCAGCTGCCAAAAAAGCCAACACAGTTCTAGGCTGCATCAACAGAGGGAGGGAATCAAGATCACGTGAAGAGTTAATATCACTTTATAAGGCCTTGGTGAGGCCACACTTGGAATACGGCATCCAGTTTTGGTCGCCACGATGTAGAAGAAATGTGGAGACTCTGGAAAGAGTGCAGAGAAGAGCAAGAAAGAGGATTAGGGGACTGGAGGATAAAACATATGAAGGACGGTTGCAGGAACTGGGTATGTCTAGTTTAATAGAAAGAAGGACCAGGGGAGACATGATAGCATCTTCCAATATCTCAGGGGTTGCCCCAAAGAAGAGGGAGTCAAACTATTCTCCAAGGCACCTGAGGGTAGAGCAAGAAGCAATGGGTGGAAACTAATCAAGGAGAGAAGCAACTTAGAACTGAGTAGAAATTTCCTGACAGTGAGAACAATTAATCAGTTTCAAAAAAATTTAGAACCTATTCTGAAGGTATGGCCTGTTTTGTGGGAGTGGCTTGGTGGTCATGTGACTGGGTGGGAGTGGCGTGGCAGTTATGTGACTGGGTGGGAGTGGCCAAGTTGATGTCACTGAATTCTTTGCCCCAAAGAATGACCTACAAAAAGATATAAAAAAAGGAAATTTATTATATTGTGCACTTACTGCTTAAATAATAAAATAAGTGCACAAAACAATAAAACAGCTACTTACAGAGGAAATATGGCTGTCCTTGCCAGTCTTCAACATTACTGACCACCTTACACACACACTTCCAGTCCCTCTGCCTCTTCCCTCTTCCTGGATTCACTCAGATGTTTTTAAAACTCACAGCCTGTGCACAGCAAACACACTTCCAGCTCCTCTGCCTCTTCTTGGAGTCACTGACGTTTTTAAAACTCACAGCCTGTGCACAGCACATACTTCCAACCCCTCTGCCTCTTCTCTCTTCCTGGATTCACTCAGACGTTTTTAAAACCCACAGCCTGTGCACAGCACACACTTTCAGCCCCTCTGCCTCTTCCCTCTTCCTGGGAAAGAAGAATTCACACACTCTTCCACTCTTTAAAAAACGTCTGAGTGAATTTAAGGAGAGGGAAGAGGCAGAGGGGCTGGAAGTGTGTGCTGTGCACAGGCTGTGAGTTTTAAAAACATTTAATTTCCAAGCAGCAGGGGAGATGGAGGGGGGAGGGGACGGTCAGGGGAAACCATTTTCACCCTCCCCAGACTCCTAGAAAGCCTCTGAAGCCTGGGGAGGATGAAAAGCGGGGCCATCCCGCCAAAAGCAGGTGGGGGGGTTGCACATGCGCGGGGCCACATGCATAGCAATAGCAATAGCAATAGCAGTAGACTTATATACCGCTTCATAGGCCTTTCAGGCCTCTCTAAGCGGTTTACAGAGAGTCAGCATATTGCCCCCAACAATCTGGGTCCTCATTTTACCCACCTCAGAAGGATGGAAGGCTGAGTCAACCCTGAGCCGGTGAGATTTGAACCGCTGACCTGCTGATCTAGCAGTAGCCTGCAGTGCTGCATTTAACCACTGCGCCACCTTGGCTCTAGCATTATGGGTGTGGGCACGCCTGCGCACAACCCCCTTTGCGCTCCCCCCGCTTTTGGCATGCGATGGGAAAAAGCTTAGCCATCACTGTCCTAAGCTATACTGCTTCACACTGTTTTACAGCCCCCTCTAAGCGGTTTGCAGAGTCAGCCTCTTGCCCCCAATAATCTGGATTCTCATTTTACTGACCTTGGAAGGATGGAAGGCTGAATCAACCTTGAGCCGGTCAGGATCGAACTGCTGGCAGCTGGCAAAATTAGCCTGCACTGAAACACTCTAACCACTGTGCCACCACGGCTCAGATAGATAGATGACAGATAGACCCAACAATCTGGGTCCTCATTTTACCGACCTCGGAAGGCTGAGTCAGCCTTCAGCCAGTGAGAATCGAACTGCCAAACTGCTGGCAGCTGGCAGTCAGCAGAAGTAGCATATTCTAACCACCATGCCTTCACGGCTCATATTTGCCATAAATCAGGGTTTGTTTAATTTTCACTTTAAGATGGGTCGACTTCAATTCCCAGAATTCTCAGCCAGTCGTCCAGGTGGGGAATTCTGGGAATTGAAGTCCACCCATCTTAAGGTGGCCAAGGTGAAGAAACACCGTAGAGAAAATAAAGACTACGATAATCCTCCAGATGTAAACAGTAACAGTTAGGCTTAATTTAATTAAATTAGAAAGACACAGAAGAAACACAGGCAAAAAATATAAAGGACTTGGCCGTAAATTTCTTAATGGAAATGCAAATGAACTTATAACTTATTGGACTTATGCAAATGAACTTATAACTTATTGGACTTATGCAAATGAACTTATAACTTAATGGACTTAGCAAATGAACTTATAACTTTTCCCACTAGAAATAATCTTGGGGTGTCTGTCTCTTTAGGAGTACATCCAAGCAGACATACACCAGTCAATCTTATATTGGCTTTTGGAATCCTTTGCTAACTTGGGATGCCAAGAAGGTGCAGGAGAAGGGGGTCCCCCAGCCAGATTCCCTCGGGGGAGTGGGCTAGATCCCAACCTCGGAGTACAATATGGAGATCAACACAACTCCAGCTTCTAAATCGCAGCTTCTGAAGTATCAGGGCAGGAGGCGCCAGCCACGAGCCCTGAAACGACATAGATACACAATCCCTTCCACCGCTCGCCACCTTGTGAGCCAAGCACACCACCCTCCCTCTGTCCTGGCAGCCCCCGTGGGCATCAGGGTAGACATTTTAGCGCCCCTGAAACCGGGTCGTGGGAACTTTCCCGCGGAACTAATTGTCCCATGCGACAAATCGTCCGGGGCAATTTCTCCTGCGGTGAATCGCCCGGGGCGAAGCAGCGGTGGGGAGCGACACGGAATGGGTAGGCGAGGAGGGACGGCCCCGGTGGGTCACCTGGGATGGGGAGGGCAGGGTAGCTAGGGCGAAGTAGCCGGGGTCAAGCGGCTGTGGCCAATTGTCCCATTCCAAGGCCAGGTTAACAATGAAGGCTGGGGTACGAAGTAGCGTCTTTTTGTCACAGACAGAAACACGCCTGTCAATTGTGGTAGGCACAAAATGGAGAGAAAATGTCCACAGTCAGCTCTTCTCCCACAGCCCGGACGAGACATTTTTCCCCTCATCCTGGCAGGAGACGGTCGTCTTCAGTGGCGATTAAAAACGATTTTGCGCCTCTGATACGGCCGAACGTCCCTCCGGTATGAGGGCCCTTGGCGCATAACAAAGGGAGAGCCCGCATATGTCCTTTGTCGAGGCCCCCTGGACCGTGGGAAGATGTTTTCTTCATCATAGGAGGGGTAAGGCAGGAAGGGGTCAGGGGAAACCCATGGGTGGCAGTGAAAGTTGTCGAGGGTCACATCTACGGAGAAAGTAAAACGAGGAAGAAGCGGTAGAGAATTGTTCTGACTGAGGCTTCCCGAGAGCCTGAAGGAAACTCCTTGTCCCAACAAAAAACCCTTTTATTAATTTCCTGTGAATTCTGCTCATTCCCATCCAGCAAAGTCTTTCGAGGGAGGATTTACGGTCACCGACCTTCTCTGGCTTGGAGAGCTGCCAGGCCAATATCTGCAGAACTTGGCAAGGTGTCTCGGAGAGTCATCAACCAATTAAGTGAACTAATTGTCTCCTGCAAACTCCACTCCCCTTTTGCTCCTCTTTATTCCCTCTGGGAGGGGCCGTTCATCGTCCACCTGCGGTGTTACTCCCAAGTCGCCCCTGTTCTTTAGCTCTTCCCTTCATCCTGTCACTCTGCGCATGCGCACACTGGGAACAGGCTCCAGCTGTTCTTCTGCCTCACTGATGTCTGACTCCAAAGGCAGCTGATAACTGGCATATGGCCCTGCCCCCCCCCCCCTGCCTCTGACACAGAGCCCTCATCCGAGCCTTTCCCAGACTCCAGGACTGGCCCAGGTTCCTCCCCAACTTCCTCACTGTCCGAGTCTACCGCCAGCTCCACTGGTGGGCCACAACAAGAAGGCTTCCCTGCTATGCCCCTCAAACACGTAGCCAGTTTTGGCCATCGAAAGAGAGATCTTCACACAACCCACCTCCAACGTAATGAACTCATTATGGGCTTCATAGCAGTGGTGAAATTAAAACATTTTCTACCGGTTCTATGGGCGTGACTGGGTGGGCGTGGCTATGTAGTCATGTGACTGGGGGATCAACAGACACAAACTTACTTTAACAATGTCCTACTGGAGCAGGGTTGGACTAGATGACCTCCAGGTCCCTTCCAGCCCTGGATCATCCTCTGAAGCTGCATCTAGTGCCAGGTTTGTAGTCCTTCCTTCCTCTCCCTTTTCCCTCCCTCCCTCCCTCCCTTCCTTTCTCAACACCCCCCAACCTCACCCCTGCTTTTAGCCTAGCAGGCTTCAGGTAACCGGTAGTATTTTTTACTACCAGTTTGGGAGAACCGAGGAGTAGGGGAGAGAGGAAGAAAGAGTGGGAAAGAGGGGGAGAGAAGAAATAGGGAGAAAGAGAGGGGGGAGAGGGACAGAGAGAGAGGGATGGATGGAGAGAGCAAGAAGGGAGGGAGAGAAAGAGAGAGGAAAGGGAGGGCAATAGAGGGAGGGAGAAAGAGGGGAGAGAGGGAGAGAGAGAGGGAGGGACAAAGAGAGGTAAAGAAGTGGAGACGAATGAAGAGAAAGACAGGGAGGGAGAGAGGGAGGAGAGAGGGGGAAAGAGGGAGAGAGTATGCACAGGTGCTTATAACCACTGACCTCCGAACACGTTTCCTTGGATCTTTTTTTTTCTTTTTTTCTCCTTTTTTCTTCCTCTTTTTTTTAAAAGCCGTCCGGAGTCCTTCGGGATTGGGTAGCATATAAATTTTGATAATTAAATTAAATTAAATTAAGAAGGGAGAGAGAAAGAGGGAGAGCAAGGCAGGGAGAGAGGGAAGGAGAGAGAGAGGGAAAGAGGGAGAGAGCATGCACATGTGCTCATAACCACTGACCTCCGAACATGTTGCCTTGGGTCTCCTCAAAGCAGGTAAACCCCGAGAAAGGCATCGGTGGCCCCACATCGTTGGGATCAAATAAGCAGTCATTGTAGAAACTGGGGCCCTCTGGGTAAGGCCGGTCGGCTTCGTAACGGTCATCAAAGGTCACTCGTCCTGTAGGATCAAAGGGGAGCATTCTGGGCTCCTCAAACCCCCCACCCACGCACCCACATCAGTAACCCCCAAGAGATCAAGATGGCCATGCCAGCAAGGACCCATCTCTCGTGATGTCCGTCAGAAGGCTACGCCATGGTGGCCTTCTTGACCCCATCCTGCCCACGTGGCGGACCTTCCCGTGCTTGCAAGCCAAACCAGGGGCTCCAGAAGCCTCCCGTAGCTGGATGGTGACCTCCAACTCGCTAGAACCCCTCGGCATGGTCTCCTCCCCTTCATTGCCCAAGATAGCAGCTCCAGTATTGTTCAGGGAGAAGAAAGATGGCTCCTTCAGATTATGTGTGAACTTCAAAAACTTAAACTGCATCTCAGCTCAGAACTTGTAACCCTTACCACTCATGAAGGGCATGCTGGCCCAACTGGGGAAAGACCGGATTTTCATTAAATTGGACCTAAGGGAAGCATACTATAGAGTCAGAATTAAAGAGGGGGACGAATGGAAAACTGCTTTCAACTGCCCCCTTGGTTGTTTCCAATTTCGGGTAATGCCAATTGGCCTCCAGGGGGCACCAGCGGTCTTCATGCAGTTAATGAGGTTTTACATGACCATCTTTACAAAGGCGTAACGGTCTATTTAGACGATATCCTTATTTACACGGAAACATGTGAAGAACACATGAAACTTGTTCGCACAATTCTGAAAAAACTCCGGGCGGCGGAACTATACGCCAAATTGTCCAAGTGCAAATTTCATCAGGAGAAAGTTGATTACCTGGGCTATCGCATCTCCCACAAGGGAATTGAAATGGACCCCGCTAAGGTCAAAGCGGTCACCGAGTGGGAGGCCCCACGTACACGTAAGCAATCGCAGAAACTCTTGGGTTTTGCTAACTTCTATCGTCAATTTATTCCCTCCTTTGCTAAGATAGCTCTCCCTATAACTAACCTCCTTAAGTCGAAAGGAGGGGCCAAGCCTAAAGCTAGCAAACCGCTGGATTGGACTATGGACTGTCAAGCTGCTTTCGAGAAGTTGAAACGCCTCTTTGCGGAGGAACCGGTCCTCAAACACCCGGATATGGACACACCTTTTGTGGTCTAAGCTGACGCCAGTGATGTGGCAGTGGGAGCTGTACTACTTCAAGCTAATAGCCAAGGTAAATTACAACCCTGCGCTTACACCTCTCGCAAACTGACCGACACAGAGAGACGGTGGGCCATTTGGGAGAAAGAGGCTTTTGCTGTTCGCTGGGCTTTATCCACGTGGCGCCATTTTCTGGAGGGCGCCAAGCATCCTTTTGAGGTGTGGACTGACCATAAAAACTTGGAAGCATTGAGAACCCCCAGAAAACTTTCTCCTAAGCAAATGCGCTGGGCTCAGCATTTCAATAGATTCAATTTCACCTTGAAATACATTCCGGGAGGGAAAAACTTCATGGCTGATGCTTTGTCCAGGCTCCCTCAGTACAACTGTTCGAAGCTCAGTGTTGTCCAGCCTGTCATTCCCACAAAGAGCCTCGCTGCTCCTGCTGTTACTAGAAGTCAAGCAACTTCTAAGGTGGAAGTCACCGAGGACTTTCTCTCTAACCTAAAAAAGGCCCTTACTGAGGATGAGTGGTTCCTGCAACACATGAATGAATGCACTATGAAGGATGGATTGCCTTGGATTGGAGCAAAGTTATACATTCCTGTGTCCATTAGAGCCATTGTCCTTCAACGGGCTCATGACTCCCGGATGGCTGGAAACTTTGGATTCGTCAAGACTCTACACCTCGTCAAGAGGCAATTTTGGTGGCCCTCATTAAAAAAGGACATTGAGGCTTATGTTGCTAGTTGCCCCATTTGTGCCGCTGCTAAGCGCCCTCCGGATAAGCCCCAGGGGTTACTACAGGCAGTGGCTCGCCCAGTGGCCCCGTGGAAGGAGATCTCCATGGATTTCATTGTTGAACTTCCAGAGAGTCAAGGACACACAGTCATCTGGGTTGTTACGGACTTATTCTCTAAGCAAGTCCATTTCATCCCTTGCTCCAAGATCCCTTCAGCTAAATCTCTCGCTAAGATGTTCATCTCTCACATATATCACTTACATGGGGTGCCCGACTGCATCATTTTGGACAGGGGTGTTCATTCACCTCCCTATTTTGGAAAGAGTTTCTGAAGTGGATTGGCTCCACCCAGGGGTTAAGCTCATCCCACCACCCTCAGACTAATGGGGCTTGCGAGAGGACTAATTCTGTACTGGAACAATATTTATGTTGTTTCATCAACTACCAGCAAGATGATTGGGTGGAATTGTTGCCTCACGCTGAGGTGGCTTACAACAATTCCGTGCACAGCAGTACTGGCTTTACCCCTTTTTGTGTTGTGTACGGCCAAGATTTTGCGCCCATTCCTCGTGAAATTCCTCGCGAGCAACTGCAGGTGTCTTTGCTCTCCGAGTGGAGTAATCGCCTTCGGGACATTTGGCCTTTGGCTCTCCAGACTCTAGATGCTGCGCACCGCGCTCATAAGAAACAGATAAGTCCACTGATAAGACACGGACTAAGCCCTATGAGTACAAAGTTGGTGATCAAGTTTATTTATCCACTAGATTTCTTCAAACACCCCAGAAGTCGAAGAAATTGGGCCCCAAATATGTTGGCCCGTTTCCCATTGTCAAGATCATCAACCCCGTTTCCGTCCGGCTCCAATTGCCTAAGCATCTCAATCGAGTTTACCCTGTTTTTCATTATAATCTCCTGAAGCCTCTCCTCACTTCTTCTTTGAGAAAACCTCTCCCTCCTCCGCCTGCACCACTTTTGATAGAGGGAGAGCAACATTTCGAGATCCGTGAGATTCTGGACTCTCGTAGGCGGCGAAACCGTGTCCAGTACCTGGTGGCTTGGAAGCATTTTCCCCCGTCTCACACTGAATGGGTTGACGGATCCCATGTTCGAGCGCCTCGTCTGCTCCGCACGTTCTACTCTGCCTATCCTGACAAGCCCTGATTGTTGGACAATCTCCTAATTTTCCTTTCTTTTGTTTTTCTCCCTTACCCATTCTCTCTTCCATGTGTTGTTGTCTGTCGGTTTGTTTGTGTTCTTTTCGTTCCTGCAGGTCTGACCGCCTTTTTCTGGAGGAGGGCCGGATGTCAGCCTCTGCTTTGCTGCTGCTTCGGCTGCCATTGAAACGGGGAGGGGGGGGCATGGTATTTGGGATGGGAATCATTCTGTACTGGAAGAAGATTCTAGATGCTGCCTGACCATTTTACTGTGCATGTGGAGGAAGGGAGTTTCCCGCCAAGGTTAACTGTCCGGCATTCCATCCTGATGATGTCTTTTGAAGATATCTCCCACCTGACAGTTGGGTGAATTATAATTGGACTATGGACTGGGGTGCCAAGGGGAGGGGATTGAATTCTACATGATATTCTTTGCTTCCGCGCCTAATTAACCAGATTCAGCTTAGCTTCGCTACTGTTCGTTTCTAATTAGTAAAAGTACACTTAATTTCAAACAAATGGAGTTGAGTGGTTTCTTTCCTAATTATTAAATGAAGTTGCACCTGACAAAAATTTTCTACCGGTTCTATGGGCGTGACTGGGTGGGCATGGCTATGTAGTCATGTGACTGGGGGATCAAAAGACACAAACTCACTTTAACAATGTCCTACTGGAGCAGGGTTGGACTAGATGACCTCCAGGTCCCTTCCAGCCCTGGATTATCCACTGAAGCTGCATCTAGTGCCAGGTTTGTAGTCCTTCCTCTCCCTTTTCCCTCCCTCCCTCCCTTCCTTTCTCAGCACCCCCCCAACTCCACCCCTGCTTTTAGTCTAGCAGGCTTCAGGGAACCAGTAGTATTTTTTACTACCGGTTTGGGTGAACCTGGGAGTAGGGGAGAGAGGAAGAAAGAGCGGGAAAGAGGGGGAGAGAAGAAATAGGGAGAAAGAGAGGGGGGAGAGGAAAGAGAGAGAGGGATGGATGGAGAGAGCAAGAAGGGAGAGAAAGAGAGAGGAAAGAGAGGGCAATAGAGGGAGGGACAAAGAGAGGGAAAGAGGTGGAGACAAAGGAAGAGAAAGACAGGGAGGGAGAGAGGGAGGAGAGAGAGGGAAAGAGGGAGAGGAAGGCAGGGAGGGAGGAGAGAGAGGGAAAGAGGGAGAGAGCACGCACGTCTCCTCCTAACCACTGACCTCTGAACACGTTGCCTTGGGACTCCTCAAAGCTGGTAAACCCCAAGAAAGGCGTCGGTGGCCCCACATCGTTGGGAGAAAATAAGGAGTCGTCGTAGAACTTGGGGCCCTCTGAGAAACGCCGGTTGGCTTTGTAACGGTCATCAAAGTTCACTCGTCCTGTAGGATCAAAGGGGAGCATTCTGGGCTCCTCAACCACCCACCCACCCACATCAGAGACATCCACAAGGTGTAACCCCCAAGAGATCAAGATGGTCATGCCAGCAAGGACCCATCTCTCGTGATGTCTGTCAGAAGGCTACGCCATGGTGGCCATCTTGACCCCATCCTGCCCACGTGGTGGACCTTCCCATGCTTGCAAGCCAAACCAGGGGCTCCGGAAGCCTCTAGCAAGCTGGAACCCCTCGGCATGGTCTCCTCCCCAGAGCTCTCCAAGATACTTGCGTTCCTTGTAGAGGCATCCGGTGGTTGGTGTGGGGCTGTCCAGGAAGCCACTGGCCTCTCCGGAGTCCCTCCTGCCACTTGTGCCGTGTCCTAGAATGTCCTCGGGGGCAGCTAGGAGCCCCAGGGCCTTTCTGGGCTCTGAAGGAGAGGAGGACCAGTCACTGGCTCTGCTTGGTGGTTTTTTACAGGCATTTCATTAATGTTTAATTTCCAAGCAGCAGGGGAGAGAGGGGGGGAGGGGACGGTCAGGGGAAACCATTTTCACCCTCCCCAGACTCCTAGAAAGCCTCTGAAGCCTGGGGAGGATGAAAAGCGGGGCCATCCCGCCAAAAGAAGGTGGGAAGGGGGGGTTGCATGTGCACGGGGTCACACGCACAGCATTATGGGTGTGGGCACGCATGCACAGAACCCCGGTTGCGCCCCCCTCCCCGCTTTTGGCACGTGATGGGAAAAAGCTTAGCCATCACTGTCCTAGGCTGTACTGCTTCACAGTGTTTTACAGCCCCTCTCTAAGGCGTTTGCAGAGTCAGCCTCTGGCCCCCAATAATCTGGATCCTCATTTTACCGACCTTGGAAGGATGGAAGGCTGAATCAACCTTGAGCCGGTCAGGATCGAACTGCTGGCAGCCGGCAGAATTAGCCTGCACTGAAGCATTCTAACCACTGTGCCACCACGGCTCCGATAGATAGATGACAGATAGACCCAACAATCTGGGTCCTCATTTTACCGACCTCGGAAGGATGGATGGCTGAGTCAACCTTCAGCCAGTGAGAATCGAACTGCCAAACTGCTGGCAGCTGGCAGTCAGCAGAAGTAGCATATTCTAACCACCGCGCCTTCACGGCTCATATTTGCCATAAATCAGGGTTTGTTTAATTTTCACTTTAAGATGGGTCGACTTCAATTCCCAGAATTCCCAGCCAGCTGGCCAGGTGGGGAATTCTGGGAGTTGAAGTCCACCCATCCTAAAGTGGCCAAGGTGAAAAAACACCACTGTAGAGGAAAACAAAGACTACGATAATCCTCCAGATGTAAACAATAACAGGTTTAATTTAATTAAATTAGAAAGACACAGAAGAAACACAGGCAAAAAATATAAAGGACTGGGCCGTAAAATTCTTAATGGACATGCAAATGAACTTATAACTTAATGGACTTATGCAAATGAACGTATAACTTAATCGACATGCAATGAACTTATAACTTAATGGACTTATGCAAATGAACTTATAACTTAATGGACTTATGCAAATGAACTTATAACTTAATGGACTTAGCAAATGAACTTATAACTTAATGGACTTATGCAAATGAACGTATAACTTAATCGACATGCAAATGAACTTATAACTTAATGGACTTATGCAAATGAACTTATAACTTAATGGACTTATGCAAATGAACATAACTTAATGGACTTATGCAAATGAACATAACTTATTGGACTTATGCAAATGAACTTATAACTTAATGGACTTAGCAAATGAACTTATAACTTTTCCCACTAGAAATAATCTTGGGGTGTCGGTCTCTTTAGGAGTACATCCGAGCAGACATACACCAATCAATCTTACATTGGCTTTTGGAATCCTTTGCTAACTTGGGGTGCCAAGAAGGCCAAGGAGAAGGGGGTCCCCCAGCCAGATTCCCTCATGGGAGTGGGCTAGATCCCAACCTCGGAGTACAGTATGGAGATCAACACAATTCCAGCTTCTAAATCGCAGCTTCTGAAGTATCAGGGCAGGAGGCGTCAGCCACAAGCCCTGAACGACATAGATACACAATCCCTTCCACCGCTCGCCACCTTGTGAGCCAAGCCCACCAGCCTCCTTCTGACCTGGCAGCCCCCGTGGGCATCAGGGTAGACATTTTAGCGCCCCTGAAACCGGGTCGTGGGAACTTTCCCGCGGAACTAATTGTCCCATGCGGCAAATCATCCAGGGCAATTTGTCCTGCGGTGAATCGCCCGGGACGAAGCGGCGGTGGGGAGCGACACGGAATGGGTAGGCGAGGAGGGACGTCCCCTGTGGGTCATCTGGGATGGGGGGGTAGCTTGGGTGAAGTAGCCGGGGTCAAGCGGCTGCGGCCAATTGTCCCATTCCAAGGCCAGGTTAACAATGAAGGCTGGGGTACGAAGTAGCGTCTTTTTGTCACAGACAGAAACACGCCTGTCAATTGTGGTAGGCACAAAATGGAGAGAAAATGTCCACAGTCAGCTCTTCTCCCACAGCCCGGACGAGACATTTTTCCCCTCATCCTGGCAGGAGACGGTCGTCTTCAGTGGCGATTAAAAACGATTTTGCGCCTCTGATACGGCCGAACGTCCCTCCGGTATGAGGGCCCTTGGCGCATAACAAAGGGAGAGCCCGCATATGTCCTTTGTCGAGGCCCCCTGGACCGTGGGAAGATGTTTTCTTCATCATAGGAGGGGTAAGGCAGGAAGGGGTCAGGGGAAACCCACGGGTGGCAGTGAAAGTTGTCGAGGGTCACATCTACGGAGAAAGTAAAACGAGGAAGAAGCAGTAGAGAATTGTTCTGACCGAGGCTTCCCGAGAGCCTGAAGGAAACTTCTTGTCCCAACAAAACCCCTTTTATTAATTTTCTGTGAATTCTGCTCATTCCCATCCAGCAAAGTCTTTCGAGGGAGGATTTACGGTCACAGACCTTCTCTGGCTTGGAGAGCTGCCAGGCCAATATCTGCAGAACTTGGCAAGGTGTCTCGGAGAGTCATGAACCAATTAAGTGAACTCATTGTCTCCTGCAAACTCCACTCCCCTTTTGCTCCTCTTTTATTCCCTCTGGGAGGGGCCGTTCATCGTCCACCTGCAGTGTTACTCCCAAGTCGACCCCTGTTCTTTAGCTCTTCCCTTCGTCCTGTCACTCTGCGCATGCGCACACTGGGAACAGGCTCCAGCTGTTCTTCTGCCTCACTGATGTCTGACTCCAAAGGCAGCTGATAACTGGCATATGGCCCTGCCCCCCCTCTCTGCCTCTGACACAGAGCCCTCAATTGGCCGAAGAAGATTAAAATTTGGAATGGTTTCTAAGCAAAATCCTATCCAAAAGGTCCCCCCGCCCCGTTTCAAAAAGTGCGGGCAGTTCACCCGCCCCAGCACGAAACTACAGTCATTACTTCCTCCCCCCATAGGGGAGCCGTTAACTAAAGGAACTTTTTCAGAAGGAACTGGCTGAAGCTTTTAAAAATCCTGTAGTTACGATGGAAACAAAAATTAAGGAGGAGATATCCGTTGCTCATAAAGAACTGTCTGATAAACTTGAGACCCGGGTTCAGAAGATCAGGGATGATATGCTGGGGGTTCTTAATTTGTTTTCAGATTATGTGTCCGGAATTGAAAGCAGATTAGAAGATCTTAATGATTCTAATATAATTTGGTAACCAAAATGGACGTGGTTCAACAAAAAGTCGGAAGATGCTGAAAAAGAAATTATGTTACAGTATAGACAAATGGAACTTGCACTAAGAATAAGAGGTTTGCGTGAAAATAACCAGGAAAATCTGAAACAGATTCTCGCAGAAGCTTTCGATAATCTGATGGGAAGGCCAGGAGGGAATTTTGATTGGCAAATTGATAAGGTCTATTGTGTTAACTCCTGGCTGGCTAAACAGAAGCAACTTCCAAGTGACATTGTGATTTACTTTACCACAAGAGACCTGAGGAATATGATATTGCAAGAGTCCTATAAGACCAAGCTTCAAATTGGGGGTCAGGAAGTGACGGTTTTGAAAGAGATACCACCGCAAATGCTAAGATCTAGGAAAGACTACGCCTTTTTAGTTGAAGAGCTTAAAAATCGTCAACTACAGTTCAGATGGGATGCACCAGTTGGACTAGCACTCATTTTTCAGAGGCAAAGATACCGTCTTAATTCAGTATGGAAGGCCCGAGATTTTTACCATAACATCTTGAAGGCCAGACACCCTGCCCCACCTGGACCTAGAGAAAGAGAACAAGAAGGACAAGATAGACAGCAAACTACACAATTATCAACAAGGATGGATCATCTTTTTCTCTCAGAAGCACAAGGAGCCAAGGAACAAAGACAAACCCGTGTGATTACCAGACGAACCGACCAACAATTAAAAAAGCAGCAATCACAACAAACACCTGTTACCGGTCAAGATGCTACAGGTACCAGCTTAGAAGCAGTGGGAGGAGCCAGACAAAAGGCTAAATTCCAGGATGTTCAGATGGCTCTAAAAAGCTTCAGGGAGCCAAAGATGACAACTAAGTTTCTAACGTGGAACGTCAATGGATTAAACTCTCCACAGAAAAGAAAGAAAATAAATCACTATCTTAAACAGTTCAAGAATGATATAATTTGTTTGCAAGAAACTCACATTAGATCAACTGATCAAAAATATCTGATTAATAAAAGATTTGGACAACATTTTATAGCTTCTGCTTCAGAAAAGAAAAATGGTATAGTTATATACTTAAGGAAGGATATGAAAGCTGAATTAATCGAAGCAGGTCCCCACGGAAGATATATTGCAATAGACTTGGTATTAGAAGGGGAAAGGACATTGCTTCTGGGAATATATGCTTCCAATCAACAACAAGGTGGATTTTATAGAATGCTTCATGCAAAATTAGTACAGTGGGATTATAGGTCCTGCATACTTTTGGGTGACTGGGACGGTGTAATGGACACTAAGAAAGATAAGAAGGCTTCTCGGCCAAATACTCAAATGCGAGCGAAACTACCTAAGTCCTTTTTCGTTATGATGGATGATTTCGAACTGAGAGATATTTGGCGAGAAAGAAATGCAGAAGAATACGATTTTACCTTCTTTTCTGATAGACATCACTCCTTTTCCAGAATTGATTTCATACTAACTACCAATGATTTGCTTTCTAGGGTGAAGAAGACAAAGATATGTGCCAGAGTTTTATCAGATCACAATCCAGTTTGGATGGAGTTGGGAGGGGTGACGCAAGCAAGAAGGTCTTGGAGATTGAATGAAAATTTATTTAGATATGAGAAATATACTAATGAATGTAAAAAATTGTTAACAGAATACTTTGTTTTTAATATGAATAAGGGTACATCTATGGAAATTGTACGGATGTAAGCAAAGCACATATGAGAGGAGTTTTGATAAATCTAAATAGATTACATAGACGTAAACAAGGGGAAAAGCGAACAGAACTGGAGATGAAATTAGGAAGAAAGAGCAAGAGTTAACTTTAAAACCAGGAGATATAAAGATTAAAGAAGCAATTATCTTATTAAAAGACAATTTAATATGCTGATCTCAGACCAGGTAGACACTAGTCTGTTATATGCAAAACATAACACTTTCTGCGATGCAAATAAATCTGGTAGATGGTTAGCTATTAGATTAGGAAAAAACAAAAATTTGGTAACATAGCCAAATTGCACTACAGAGGGAAAGAAGTGTATCAACAGGGTGAGATTCAAAAGATCTTCCGTGAATTCTTTACAGCGTTGTACAAGGGTGACAAATTAAAGATATAGATATAGAGAGATACTTGGATAAAGAAAAAATACCCATAGTTAAAGAAGAGCAGAGGGAAAGATTGAATCAACCAATAACCTCGGGGGAAATTCTACAGGTAATTAAGCAGTTGGATGAGGGAAAGAGGTGGAGACGAAGGAAAAGAAAGACAGGAGGGAGGAGAGGGAGGAGAGAGAGAGGATGCACATGTGCTCATAACCACCGTGACCCGTCAAAACCGCGCTCGACTAAACCGCGCCCGATTAAACCGCGTCGCTGACGTCATCAACAGGGCGACAACAGCCAGCGCGGAGAAAGAAGAGTGCTTTAAATAGCGCTTTGAAAGCAAGCCGATTCAACTTAAGGTAAGGGTTAGGTTTAGGGTAGCTTAGGTTAGGTTAAGAGTTAGGGTTAGGTTTAGGATTAGCTTTAGTGGGGTTAGGTTTAGGGGTTAATTTTAGGTTTAGGGTTTACAGCGTGCTTCTGTCTCCGCACTGTTGTCGCCCTGTTGATGACGTCAGCTACGCGGTTTAATCGGACGCAGTTTAGTCAAGCGTGGTTTTGTGGTGGAACCCATAACCACTGACCTCCGAACACGCTGCCTTGGGTCTTTTTTTCTCTTTTTTTCTTCTTTTCTTTTTTCTTCTTTTTTTTGTAGGCCGCCCGGAGTCCTTCGGGATTGGGCAGCATATAAATTTTGATAATTAAATTAAATTAAATTAAGAAGGGAGAGAGCAAGAGGGAGAGGAAGGCAGGGAGAGAGGGAAGGAGAGAGAGGGAAAGAGGGAGAGAGCATGCACGTCTCCTCAAAACCACTGACCTCCGAACATGTTGCCTTGGGACTCCTCAAAGCTGGTAAACCCCGAGAAAGGCATCGGTGGCCCCACATTGTTGGGAGGAAAACAAGGAGTCGTCGTAGAACCTGGGGCCCTCCTGGGTAAGGCTGGTCGGCTTCGTAACGGTCATTAAAGGTCACTTGTCCTGTAGGATCAAAGGGGAGCATTCTGGGCTCCTCAAACCCCCCACCCACCCACCCACATCAGGGACATCCACAAGGTGGTAACCCCCAAGAGATCAAGATGGTCATGCCAGCAAGGACCCATCTCTCGTGATGTCCATCAGAAGGCTACGCCATGGTGGCCATCTTGACCCCATCCTGCCCACGTGACGGACCTTCCCGTGCTTGCAAGCCAACACGGGGCTCCGGAAGCCTCCCGTAGCTGGATGGTGACCTCCAGCTTGGTAGAACCCCTCCGCATGGTCTCCTCCCCGGAATTCTCCAAGATACTTGCGTTCCTTGTAGAGCCATCCGTGGTTGGTGTGGAGCTGTCCAGGAAGCCACTGGCCTCTCCGTAGTCCCTCCTGCCACTTGTGTCGTGTCCTAGAATGTCCTCGGGGGAAGCTGGGAGCCCCAGGGCCTTTGTGGGCTCTGAAGGAGAGGAGGACCAGTCACTGGCTCTGCTTGGTGGTTTTTTTACAGGCATTTCATTAATCTACTAGGTAGCATCATCAGTGCTAGAAAACAGGGGGAGGAGGAGGAGGAGCACTGAGGGGTCCTTGGTACTCTCTGAGCTTGGTGCTTTTCTTGCAGACATTTCATGACCCAACTTCGGAACATCAGTGCTAGAAGGGAGGAGGAGGAGGAGGAGGAAGAAGAAAGAAAAAGAAGAAGAAGAGGAAGAAGAAGAAGAAAGAAGAAGGAGGAGGAGAAGAAGAAGAAGAAGAAGAGAGGGAGGAGAGGAGAAGGGGAAGAAGAGGAAGAAGAAGGAGGAGGAAGGAGGAGGAAGGAGGAGGAAGAGGAGGAAGAAGAAGAGGAAGAAGAAAAGAAGAAGAAGAAGAGGAAGAAGAAGTATTAGTGAGCTTAATTTGTTTTCCTTGTAGACATTTCATGACCCAGTTAGGTAACATCATCAGTGCCTAAAAGGGAGAAGGAGTTTGCAAGGAAGAGAAGGAGGACTGGAGGGTCCTTGGTGCCCTCTGAGCTTGGTGGTTTTCTTGCAGATGTTTCATCACCCAACTAGGGAACACATCAGTGCTAGAAGGGAGGAAGAGGAGGAGGAAGAAGAAGAGGAGGAGGAGGAGGAAGAAAGATAAGGAGGAGGAAGAGGAGGAAGAAGAAAGACAACTGTGTTGTCCTTGGTGCTCTCTGAGCTTGGTGGGGTTCTTGCAGACGTTTCATGACCCAACTAGGGAACATCATCCGTGCTACCATAGTATAGACTAGAGACTAGTAGACATTGAGAGAGAAGAAAGAGGATATCTCTCTCTCTCTCTCTCCCCCTCCTTCTCTCCCCTCCTTCTCCCTCTCCCTCTCCCCTGCTACCTCTCGCCCTCCCTCTCCCTCTCTCTCTCTCCATTGCGTCCTTTGGCCTCACCAGAACCTTCCAACTCTTGGACTCCCAGAGGAAATCCACCCTTGGGGGAAAAAATTCTGGAGGGACCCAGAAGTTGCCCTTGCCCTTTTCGCTTCATCCTGGTTCCCGCAACACCAAGGGGAAAGGGGGCCGGCAGGGGTCCTCCTTCTACCTCACCCCCCCCAAGGATTCTTCTCTGGGATCACCCAACCCCAGGCGTCGGCCAGGTGGGTCAGGAGAAGGTTGGTGATCCGCGATGCACCACGTTGTTCCAGGGGATGCCGTCCTTCCCTCGGTGCCCATGTCGAAGCGGAAGTGGAAGTGGAGATCCACCACGTCGAAGAGGTGGAGGGCGGCCAGCGTGGCGCCCAGAGAAGTTGCCTTCGATGATGTCCCGGACGGAGAAGGTGTGGCTCAGGTGCTGCAGCGTGGAAGGCAAGCAGGAAAACCACAGGCAAACATATAGCATAGCAGTTAGACTTATATCTACCGCTTCATAGGGCTTTC
>NW_022473575.1:155661-181776 GCF_009769535.1 Thamnophis elegans
TTCTCTTTCTCCCTCCCTCCCTCTCTCCCTCCCTCCCCCTCCCCTTCCCTTTTTCTCTGCCTCTCCCTCCCTCTCTCCTTCCCTCTCTCTCTCCCTCCCCCACTCTCTCCTTCCCTTTTTCTCTCTCCCTCTCTCTCCTTCCCTCTCTCCCTCTCTCTCGCCTTCCCTTTCTCTCTCTCCCTCTCTTTCTCCCTCCCTCTCTCCCTCTTTCTCTCCTTCCCTTTCTCCCCCTCTCTCCCTCTCTCTCCCTCCTTCCCTTTCTCTCCCTCTCTCCTTCTCTTTCTCTCTCTCCCTCTCTTTCTCCCTGCTCTCTCCCTCTCTCTCTCCTTCCCTTTCTCTCTCTCCCTCTCTCTCCCTCCTTCCCTCTTTCCCTCCTTCCTCCCTCTCTCTCTCCCTCCCTCTCTCTCTCCCTCCTTCCCCCTCCCCGCTCTCTCTCCAGGGGGAATTCAGTTTCGAAAACGACCACTTAATTGAAGGCGGCATGCTGGATGGCCTACACAACGGAATCCGTTATCGGGAAGTCCGCCAGTATCGCACCCGTTACCACCTCGTCCGCTTCTACTTCCTGACCCGGATCTACTCAGAATATTTTGAAAGCATCCTGAGTGACTTCCGGACTGGCCCTCAGCCCGATGTTCTGATCCTCAATTCCTGCGTCTGGGATCTTTCCAGGTAGGCCTGCTGCGTAGGAAGTCAAACTCTTCGATGGTCTTCTGAGGACTCGGAAAAGCTTAAAGCTGTGGGACAAATCCGTCTCCAGCCTTGCCGGCGTTACGACTCGTGGACTTCAACTCCCAGAATTCCTCAGCCAAGCCGTGCATTCTGGGAGTTGAAGTCCACGAGTCTTAAAAGTGGCCACGATTGGATACCCCTGACTTACGTTGTCGATGCTAGTCCTTTTCCTGTTGTGTGACTTGCAAACCAGAACTTGCTACAAGCAGTCCTCCACTTACAACGGTCCATTTAGTGACTGTTCAAAGCTACTCTTCTTAAAAGCCTCCAGTGACGGAGCATCCACAACTTCTGGTGGCAAGGAGTTCCACCGGTTCATAGTCCTCACTGTTACGAAGTTTCTCCTCAGTTCTAAGTTGCTTCTCTCCTTGATTAGTTTCCACCCATTGCTTCTTGTTCTGCCCTCAGGTGCCCTGGAGAATAGCTTGACTCCCTCTTCTTTGGGGCAGTCCCTGAGATATCGGAAGATGCTATCATGTCTCCCCTGGTCCTTCTTTTCATTAAACTACAACCCTTTAATGAACCATTCTTCATATGTTTTAGTCTCCAGTCCCCTCATCATCTTTGTTGCTCTTCTCTACACTCTTTCTAGAGTCTCCACACTTTTTTTATAACATGGCCACCAAAACTGAGTGTATTATTCCAAGTGTGGCTTTACTAAGTCTATATAAAGGACAAGGTTCCCCTTACACATATGTGCTGGTCGTTCCCAACTCTAGGGGGTGATGTGCTCATCCCCGTTTCAAAGCCGAAGAGCCAGCGCTGTCCGAAGACGTCTCCGTGGTCATGTGGCCGGCATGACTCAACGCCGAAGGCGCACGGAACGCTGTCACCTTCCCACCGAAGGTGGTTCCTGTTTTTCTACTTGCATTTTTGACCTGCTTTCGAACCGCTAGGTTGGCAGAAGCCGGGACAAGTCACGGGAGCTCCCTCCGTTACGCGGCGCCGGGGATTCGAACCGCCGAACTGCCGACTTTTCTGATCGACAAGCTCAGCGTCTTAGCCCCTGAAGCCCCTGTGTCTGTATCGAGTGGTACTTTACAGGGCAAAGTTTATTCATAGAGAGGTATAAAAGTTGGAGTCCCTCGGTTCTCAACAGATCCTGGTTTGTTTGTTGCTTCTTTCTCCCCCGAGTAGATACGGCTCGTCTTCCATGTTGGAATACCGCAAGAACTTGGTGGTTGCCTTCAACAAGTTGGATGCCGTCCTCCCACTTTCCTGCTTGGTCATCTGGAACATGACCATGCCTCTCGGACCCAGGATCAAAGGTGGCTTCCTTATCCCAGAGGTAGGAGTGGAAATCCCCCGCAGGGTCTTGGAGGTGTTGTGTGAACAGTGGACAGTGGCATTTGGGCGGGAGGCATGGTGGGTTTTCAGGGATCATGGTTTGTTTCCGTAGCTCCTTCGGGTTTTCTGCAATGGTTGTTAAGTGAGTCTGGTCTCCCCATTCGGACTAGGAAGTTTCTCCTTGATTCCACGTTGTTTCTCTCCTCGACCGTCGTTAAGCGAACCCCCGCTATTGTTAAAGTAACACGGTTATTAAATGAATCTGCTTCCCCTGTGGGCTTGGCTCATCAGAAGGTTATAAAGAGGGGTCACGTGACCCTGGGACATTGTGACCGTCATAAACATAGGGAGTCCTTGACTTAGGACCACAATTGAGCCCCAAATTGCTCAAATGTTGGAAGACTGCTGGCATCTCATCCTTCAGTCCTTTCAGATCTGGTTATTCCACAAAGTTTAGGAGCGAAAGGATTTGACTCATGACGCTGGATTCCTAAATCTTTTAGAGCATAGCATAATAGAGCTGGAAGGGACCTTGGAGGTCTTCTAGGCCAACCCCCTGCCTAGGCAGGAAACCCTACAGCGTTCCAGACAAATGGCTATCCAACATCTTCTTAAAGACTTCCAGTGTTGGGGCATTCACAACTTCTGGAGGCAAGGAGTTCCACTGATTCATTGTTCTCACAGTCAGGAAATTTCTCCTCAGTTCTAAGTTGCTTCTCTCCTTGATTAGTTTCCACCCATTGCTTCTTGTTCTGCGCTCAGGTGCCTTGGAGAATAGGTTGACTCCCTCTTCTTTGGAGCAGCCCCTGAGATATTGGAAGACTGCTATCATGTCTCCCCTGGTCCTTCTTTTCATTCAACTAGACATACCCAGTTCCTGCAACCGTTCTTCGTATGTTTTAGCCTCCAGTCCCCTAATCCTCTTTGTTGCTCTTCTCTGCACTCTTTCCAGAGTCTCCACATCTTTTCTACATCGTGGAGACCAAAACTGGATGCCGTATTCCAAGTGTGGCCTCACCAAGGCCTTATAAAGTGGTATCAACCCTTCACATGATCTTGATTCTCTCCCTCTGTTGAGGCAGCCTAGAATTGTGTTGGCTTTTTTGGCAGCTGCTGCCCACGGCTGGCTCCTATTTAAATGGTTCTCCACTAGGACTCCAAGATCCCCCTCACAGTTACTACTACTGAGCAAAGTACCACCTATACTGTACCTGTGCATTTCGTTTTTCTTGCCTAAATGTAGAACCTGAGTCTTTTCACCATTCAATTTCATTTTATTAGATAGTGCCCAATGTTCAAGTTTGTCAAGATCCTTCTGTATCTTGAGCCTATCTTCTGGAGTGTTGGCTATTCCTGTCAGATTGGTGTCATCTGCAAATTTGATGAGTTCCCCATTTATCCCCTCATCCAAGTCATTGATGAAGAAGTTGAAGAGTACTGGCCTAAAAAAACAGTACCACTATTTCCTCTACCACTCTTCTGTTTCATCCATGGCTAAACCTAGGGAATTTCTTCCTCTGCTTTTCTTCACTGGGTGAAATGGGTCTCAAAAAAGGGGGACAGTCAGTCCTTTTTAGAAGTGGGTTCTAGGCTCACTCAAGGGAGAAGATGGCTGGCTCCTATTTAAATGGTTCCCCCCTAGTCGAACCCCCACTGTTTGCCCACCCAACCAGAGCCGAGGTGGCGCAGTGGTTAAATGCAGCACTGCAGGCTACTTCAGCTGACTGCTATCTGCAGTTCAGCGGTTCAAATCTCACTGGCTCAAGGTTGACTCAGCCTTCCATCTTTCCGAGGTGGGTGAAATGAGGACCCGGATTGTTGTTGGGGGCGATATGCTGACTCTGTAAACCGCTTAGAGAGGGCTGAAAGCCCTATGAAGCGGTATATAAGTCTAACTGCTATTGCTATATGTTTTGCCTGTGGTTTTCTGCTTGCCTTCCAGCTGCAGCACCTGAGCCACACTCTCCGCCGGGACATCATCGAAGGCAACTTCTATGGCGCCACGCTGGCCGCCCTCCACCTCTTCGACGTGGTGGATCTCCACTTCCACTTCCGCTTCGACATGGGCAACCGAGGGAAGGACGGCATCCACTGGAACAACGTGGTGCATCGCCGGATCACCAACCTTCTCCTGACCCACCTGGCCGACGCCTGGGGGGTGGTGATCCCAGAGAAGAATCCTTGGGGGGGTAGGTAGAAGGAGGACCCCTGCCGGCCCCCTTCCCTTGGGTTGCGGGAACCAGGATGAAGCGAAAGGGCAACTTCTGGTCTCCAGAATTTTTTCCCCCAAGGGTGGATTCCTCTGGAGTCAAGAGTGGAAGGTTCTGGTGAGGCCAAAGACGGCAATGGAGAGAGAGAGAGGGAGAGGGAGAGGGAGAAGGAGGGAGAGAAGGAGGGGGAGAGAGAGAGAGAGAGATATCCTTTCTTCTCTCTCAATGTCTACTAGTCTCTAGTCTATACTATGGTAGCACGGATGATGTTCCCTAGTTGGGTCATGAAACGTCTGCAAGAAACCCACCAAGCTCAGAGAGCACCAAGGACAACACAGTTGTCTTTCTTCTTCTCCTCTTCCTCCTCCTTATCTTCTTCCTCCTCCTCCTCCTCTTCTTCTTCCTCCTCCTCTTCCTCCCTTCTAGCACTGATGATGTTCCCTAGTTGGGTGATGAAACATCTGCAAGAAAACCACCAAGCTCAGAGGGCACCAAGGACCCTCCAGTCCTCCTTCTCTTCCTTGCAAACTCCTCTCCCTTTTAGCACTGATGATGTTACCTAACTGGGTCATGAAATGTCTACAAGAAAACAATAAAGCTCACTAACTTCTTCTTCCTCTTCTTCTTCTTCTTTCTTCTTCCTCTTCTTCTTCCTCCTCTTCCTCCTCCTCCTCCTCTTCCTCCTCCTTCTTCTTCCTCTTCTTCCCCTTCCTCCTCCTCCTCCTCTTCTTCTTCTTCTTCTTCTTCTCCTCCTCCTTCTTCTTTCTTCTTCTTCTTCCTCTTCTTCTTCTTTTTCTTTCTTCTTCCTCCTCCTCCTCCTCCTCCCTTCTAGCACTGATGTTCCGAAGTTGGGTCATGAAATGTCTGCAAGAAAAGCACCAAGCTCAGAGAGTACCAAGGACCCCTCAGTGCTCCTCCTCCTCCTCCCCCTGTTTTCTAGCACTGATGATGCTACCTAGTAGATTAATGAAATGCCTGTAAAAAAACCACCAAGCAGAGCCAGTGACTGGTCCTCCTCTCCTTCAGAGCCCACAAAGGCCCTGGGGCTCCCAGCTTCCCCCGAGGACATTCTAGGACACGACACAAGTGGCAGGAGGGACTACGGAGAGGCCAGTGGCTTCCTGGACAGCTCCACACCAACCACCGGATGGCTCTACAAGGAACGCAAGTATCTTGGAGAATTCCGGGGAGGAGACCATGCGGAGGGGTTCTACCAAGCTGGAGGTCACCATCCAGCTACGGGAGGCTTCCGGAGCCCCGGGTTTGGCTTGCAAGCACGGGAAGGTCCGTCACGTGGGCAGGATGGGGTCAAGATGGCCACCATGGCGTAGCCTTCTGATGGACATCACGAGAGATGGGTCCTTGCTGGCATGACCATCTTGATCTCTTGGGGGTTACACCTTGTGGATGTCCCTGATGTGGGTGGGTGGGTGGGGGGTTTGAGGAGCCCAGAATGCTCCCCTTTGATCCTACAGGACAAGTGACCTTTAATGACCGTTACGAAGCCGACCAGCCTTACCCAGAGGGCCCCAGTTTCTACGACGACTCCTTGTTTTCTCCCAACAATGTGGGGCCACCGATGCCTTTCTCGGGGTTTACCAGCTTTGAGGAGTCCCAAGGCAACATGTTCGGAGGTCAGTGGTTTTGAGGAGACGTGCATGCTCTCTCCCTCTTTCCCTCTCTCTCCTTCCCTCTCTCCCTGCCTTCCTCTCCCTCTTGCTCTCTCCCTTCTTAATTTAATTTAATTTAATTATCAAAATTTATATGCTGCCCAATCCCGAAGGACTCCGGGCGGCCTACAAAAAAAAGAAGAAAAAAGAAAAGAAGAAAAAAAGAGAAAAAAAGACCCAAGGCAGCGTGTTCGGAGGTCAGTGGTTATGGGTTCCACCACAAAACCACGCTTGACTAAACTGCGTCCGATTAAACCGCGTAGCTGACGTCATCAACAGGGCGACAACAGTGCGGAGACAGAAGCACGCTGTAAACCCTAAACCTAAAATTAACCCCTAAACCTAACCCCACTAAAGCTAATCCTAAACCTAACCCTAACTCTTAACCTAACCCTAAAGCTAACCCTAAACCTAACCCTTACCTTAAGTTGAATCGGCTTGCTTTCAAAGCGCTATTTAAAGCACTCTTCTTTCTCCGCGCTGGCTGTTGTCGCCCTGTTGATGACGTCAGCGACGCGGTTTAATCGGGCGCGGTTTAGTCGAGCGCGGTTTTGACGGGTCACGGTGGTTATGAGCACATGTGCATCCTCTCTCTCTCCTCCCTCTCTCCCTCCCTGTCTTTCTTTTCCTTCGTCTCCACCTCTTTCCCTCATCCAACTGCTTAATTACCTGTAGAATTTCCCCCGAGGTTATTGGTTGATTCAATCTTTCCCTCTGCTCTTCTTTAACTATGGGTATTTTTTCTTTATCCAAGTATCTCTCTATATCTATATCTTTAATTTTGTCACCCTTGTACAACGCTGTAAAGAATTCACGGAAGATCTTTTGAATCTCACCCTGTTGATACACTTCTTTCCCTCTGTAGTGCAATTTGGCTATGTTACCAAATTTTTGTTTTTTCCTAATCTAATATGCTAACCATCTACCAGATTTATTTGCATCGCAGAAAGTGTTATGTTTTGCATATAACAGACTAGTGTCTACCTGGTCTGAGATCAGCATATTAAATTGGTCTTTTAATAAGATAATTGCTTCTTTAATCTTTATATCTCCTGGTTTTAAAGTTAACTCTTGCTCTTTCTTCCTAATTTCATCTTCCAGTTCTGTTCGCTTTTCCCCTTGTTTACGTCTATGTAATCTATTTAGATTTATCAAAACTCCTCTCATATGTGCTTTGCTTACATCCGGTACAATTTCCATAGATGTACCCTTATTCATATTAAAAACAAAGTATTCTGTTAACAATTTTTTACATTCATTAGTATATTTCTCATATCTAAATAAATTTTCATTCAATCTCCAAGACCTTCTTGCTTGCGTCACCCCTCCCAACTCCATCCAAACTGGATTGTGATCTGATAAAACTCTGGCACATATCTTTGTCTTCTTCACCCTAGAAAGCAAATCATTGGTAGTTAGTATGAAATCAATTCTGGAAAAGGAGTGATGTCTATCAGAAAAGAAGGTAAAATCGTATTCTTCTGCATTTCTTTCTCGCCAAATATCTCTCAGTTCGAAATCATCCATCATAACGAAAAAGGACTTAGGTAGTTTCGCTCGCATTTGAGTATTTGGCCGAGAAGCCTTCTTATCTTTCTTAGTGTCCATTACACCGTCCCAGTCACCCAAAAGTATGCAGGACCTATAATCCCACTGTACTAATTTTGCATGAAGCATTCTATAAAATCCACCTTGTTGTTGATTGGAAGCATATATTCCCAGAAGCAATGTCCTTTCCCCTTCTAATACCAAGTCTATTGCAATATATCTTCCGTGGGGACCTGCTTCGATTAATTCAGCTTTCATATCCTTCCTTAAGTATATAACTATACCATTTTTCTTTTCTGAAGCAGAAGCTATAAAATGTTGTCCAAATCTTTTATTAATCAGATATTTTTGATCAGTTGATCTAATGTGAGTTTCTTGCAAACAAATTATATCATTCTTGAACTGTTTAAGATAGTGATTTATTTTCTTTCTTTTCTGTGGAGAGTTTAATCCATTGACGTTCCACGTTAGAAACTTAGTTGTCATCTTTGGCTCCCTGAAGCTTTTTTAGAGCCATCTGAACATCCTGGAATTTAGCCTTTTGTCTGGCTCCTCCCACTGCTTCTAAGCTGGTACCTGTAGCATCTTGACCGGTAACAGGTGTTTGTTGTGATTGCTGCTTTTTTAATTGTTGGTCGGTTCGTCTGGTAATCACACGGGTTTGTCTTTGTTCCTTGGCTCCTTGTGCTTCTGAGAGAAAAAGATGATCCATCCTTGTTGATAATTGTGTAGTTTGCTGTCTATCTTGTCCTTCTTGTTCTCTTTCTCTAGGTCCAGGTGGGGCAGGGTGTCTGGCCTTCAAGATGTTATGGTAAAAATCTCGGGCCTTCCATACTGAATTAAGACGGTATCTTTGCCTCTGAAAAATGAGTGCTAGTCCAACTGGTGCATCCCATCTGAACTGTAGTTGACGATTTTTAAGCTCTTCAACTAAAAAGGCGTAGTCTTTCCTAGATCTTAGCATTTGCGGTGGTATCTCTTTCAAAACCGTCACTTCCTGACCCCCAATTTGAAGCTTGGTCTTATAGGACTCTTGCAATATCATATTCCTCAGGTCTCTTGTGGTAAAGTAAATCACAATGTCACTTGGAAGTTGCTTCTGTTTAGCCAGCCAGGAGTTAACACAATAGACCTTATCAATTTGCCAATCAAAATTCCCTCCTGGCCTTCCCATCAGACTATCGAAAGCTTCTGCGAGAATCTGTTTCAGATTTTCCTGGTTATTTTCACGCAAACCTCTTATTCTTAGTGCAAGTTCCATTTGTCTATACTGTAACATAATTTCTTTTTCAGCATCTCCGACTTTTTGTTGAACCACGTCCATTTTGGTTACCAAATTAATATTAGAATCATTAAGATCTTCTAATCTGCTTTCAATTCCGGACACATAATCTGAAAACAAATTAAGAACCCCCAGCATATCATCCCTGATCTTCTGAACCCGGGTCTCAAGTTTATCAGACAGTTCTTTATGAGCAACGGATATCTCCTCCTTAATTTTTGTTTCCATCGTAACTACAGGATTTTTAAAAGCTTCAGCCAGTTCCTTCTGAAAAGTTCCTTTAGTTAACGGCTCCCCTATGGGGGGAGGAAGTAATGACTGTAGTTTCGTGCTGGGGCGGGTGAACTGCCCGCACTTTTTGAAACGGGGCGGGGGGACCTTTTGGATAGGATTTTGCTTAGAAACCATTCCAAATTTTAATCTTCTTCGGCCAATTGAGGGCTCTGTGTCAGAGGCAGAGAGGGGGGGCAGGGCCATATGCCAGTTATCAGCTGCCTTTGGAGTCAGACATCAGTGAGGCAGAAGAACAGCTGGAGCCTGTTCCCAGTGTGCGCATGCGCAGAGTGACAGGACGAAGGGAAGAGCTAAAGAACAGGGGTCGACTTGGGAGTAACACTGCAGGTGGATGATGAACGGCCCCTCCCAGAGGGAATAAAAGAGGAGCAAAAGGGGAGTGGAGTTTGCAGGAGACAATGAGTTCACTTAATTGGTTCATGACTCTCCGAGACACCTTGCCAAGTTCTGCAGATATTGGCCTGGCAGCTCTCCAAGCCAGAGAAGGTCTGTGACCGTAAATCCTCCCTCGAAAGACTTTGCTGGATGGGAATGAGCAGAATTCACAGAAAATTAATAAAAGGGGTTTTTGTTGGGACAAGAAGTTTCCTTCAGGCTCTCGGGAAGCCTCGGTCAGAACAATTCTCTACCGCTTCTTCCTCGTTTTACTTTCTCCGTAGATGTGACCCTCGACAACTTTCACTGCCACCCGTGGGTTTCCCCTGACCCCTTCCTGCCTTACCCCTCCTATGATGAAGAAAACATCTTCCCACGGTCCAGGGGGCCTCGACAAAGGACATATGCGGGCTCTCCCTTTGTTATGCGCCAAGGGCCCTCATACCGGAGGGACGTTCGGCCGTATCAGAGGCGCAAAATCGTTTTTAATCGCCACTGAAGACGACCGTCTCCTGCCAGGATGAGGGGAAAAATGTCTCGTCCGGGCTGTGGGAGAAGAGCTGACTGTGGACATTTTCTCTCCATTTTGTGCCTACCACAATTGACAGGCGTGTTTCTGTCTGTGACAAAAAGACGCTACTTCGTACCCCAGCCTTCATTGTTAACCTGGCCTTGGAATGGGACAATTGGCCGCAGCCGCTTGACCCCGGCTACTTCACCCAAGCTACCCCCCCATCCCAGATGACCCACAGGGGACGTCCCTCCTCGCCTACCCATTCCGTGTCGCTCCCCACCGCCGCTTCGTCCCGGGCGATTCACCGCAGGACAAATTGCCCTGGATGATTTGCCGCATGGGACAATTAGTTCCGCGGGAAAGTTCCCACGACCCGGTTTCAGGGGCGCTAAAATGTCTACCCTGATGCCCACGGGGGCTGCCAGGTCAGAAGGAGGCTGGTGGGCTTGGCTCACAAGGTGGCGAGCGGTGGAAGGGATTGTGTATCTATGTCGTTCAGGGCTTGTGGCTGACGCCTCCTGCCCTGATACTTCAGAAGCTGCGATTTAGAAGCTGGAATTGTGTTGATCTCCATACTGTACTCCGAGGTTGGGATCTAGCCCACTCCCATGAGGGAATCTGGCTGGGGGACCCCCTTCTCCTTGGCCTTCTTGGCACCCCAAGTTAGCAAAGGATTCCAAAAGCCAATGTAAGATTGATTGGTGTATGTCTGCTCGGATGTACTCCTAAAGAGACCGACACCCCAAGATTATTTCTAGTGGGAAAAGTTATAAGTTCATTTGCTAAGTCCATTAAGTTATAAGTTCATTTGCATAAGTCCAATAAGTTATGTTCATTTGCATAAGTCCATTAAGTTATGTTCATTTGCATAAGTCCATTAAGTTATAAGTTCATTTGCATAAGTCCATTAAGTTATAAGTTCATTTGCATGTCGATTAAGTTATACGTTCATTTGCATAAGTCCATTAAGTTATAAGTTCATTTGCTAAGTCCATTAAGTTATAAGTTCATTTGCATAAGTCCATTAAGTTATAAGTTCATTTGCATAAGTCCATTAAGTTATAAGTTCATTTGCATGTCGATTAAGTTATACGTTCATTTGCATAAGTCCATTAAGTTATAAGTTCATTTGCATGTCCATTAAGAATTTTACGGCCCAGTCCTTTATATTTTTTGCCTGTGTTTCTTCTGTGTCTTTCTAATTTAATTAAATTAAACCTGTTATTGTTTACATCTGGAGGATTATCGTAGTCTTTGTTTTCTCTACAGTGGTGTTTTTTCACCTTGGCCACTTTAAGATGGGTGGACTTCAATTCCCAGAATTCCCCACCTGGCCAGCTGGCTGGGAATTCTGGGAATTGAAGTCGACCCATCTTAAAGTGAAAATTAAACAAACCCTGATTTATGGCAAATATGAGCCGTGAAGGCGCGGTGGTTAGAATATGCTACTTCTGCTGACTGCCAGCTGCCAGCAGTTTGGCAGTTCGATTCTCACTGGCTGAAGGTTGACTCAGCCATCCATCCTTCCGAGGTCGGTAAAATGAGGACCCAGATTGTTGGGTCTATCTGTCATCTATCTATCGGAGCCGTGGTGGCACAGTGGTTAGAATGCTTCAGTGCAGGCTAATTCTGCCGGCTGCCAGCAGTTCGATCCTGACCGGCTCAAGGTTGATTCAGCCTTCCATCCTTCCAAGGTCGGTAAAATGAGGATCCAGATTATTGGGGGCCAGAGGCTGACTCTGCAAACGCCTTAGAGAGGGGCTGTAAAACACTGTGAAGCAGTACAGCCTAGGACAGTGATGGCTAAGCTTTTTCCCATCACGTGCCAAAAGCGGGGAGGGGGGCGCAACCGGGGTTCTGTGCATGCGTGCCCACACCCATAATGCTGTGCGTGTGACCCCGTGCACGTGCAACCCTCCCTTCCCACCTTCTTTTGGCGGGATGGCCCCGCTTTTCATCCTCCCCAGGCTTCAGAGGCTTTCTAGGAGTCTGGGGAGGGTGAAAATGGTTTCCCCTGACCGTCCCCTCCCCCCCTCTCTCCCCTGCTGCTTGGAAATTAAACATTAATGAAATGCCTGTAAAAAACCACCAAGCAGAGCCAGTGACTGGTCCTCCTCTCCTTCAGAGCCCAGAAAGGCCCTGGGGCTCCTAGCTGCCCCCGAGGACATTCTAGGACACGGCACAAGTGGCAGGAGGGACTCCGGAGAGGCCAGTGGCTTCCTGGACAGCCCCACACCAACCACCGGATGCCTCTACAAGGAACGCAAGTATCTTGGAGAGCTCTGGGGAGGAGACCATGCCGAGGGGTTCCAGCTTGCTAGAGGCTTCCGGAGCCCCTGGTTTGGCTTGCAAGCATGGGAAGGTCCGTCACGTGGGCAGGATGGGGTCAAGATGGCCACCATGGCGTAGCCTTCTGACAGACATCACGAGAGATGGGTCCTTGCTGGCATGACCATCTTGATCTCTTGGGGGTTACACCTTGTGGATGTCTCTGATGTGGGTGGGTGGGTGGTTGAGGAGCCCAGAATGCTCCCCTTTGATCCTACAGGACGAGTGAACTTTGATGACCGTTACAAAGCCAACCGGCGTTTCTCAGAGGGCCCCAAGTTCTACGACGACTCCTTATTTTCTCCCAACGATGTGGGGCCACCGACGCCTTTCTTGGGGTTTACCAGCTTTGAGGAGTCCCAAGGCAACGTGTTCAGAGGTCAGTGGTTAGGAGGAGACGTGCGTGCTCTCTCCCTCTTTCCCTCTCTCTCCTCCCTCCCTGCCTTCCTCTCCCTCTTTCCCTCTCTCTCCTCCCTCTCTCCCTCCCTGTCTTTCTCTTCCTTTGTCTCCACCTCTTTCCCTCTCTTTGTCCCTCCCTCTATTGCCCTCTCTTTCCTCTCTCTTTCTCTCCCTTCTTGCTCTCTCCATCCATCCCTCTCCCTCTTTCCTCTCCCCCCTCTCTTTCTCCCTATTTCTTCTCTCCCCCTCTTTCCCGCTCTTTCTTCCTCTCTCCCCTACTCCCAGGTTCACCCAAACCGGTAGTAAAAAATACTACTGGTTCCCTGAAGCCTGCTAGACTAAAAGCAGGGGTGGAGTTGGGGGGGTGCTGAGAAAGGAAGGGAGGGAGGGAGGGAAAAGGGAGAGGAAGGACTACAAACCTGGCACTAGATGCAGCTTCAGTGGATAATCCAGGGCTGGAAGGGACCTGGAGGTCATCTAGTCCAACCCTGCTCCAGTAGGACATTGTTAAAGTGAGTTTGTGTCTTTTGATCCCCCAGTCACATGACTACATAGCCATGCCCACCCAGTCACGCCCATAGAACCGGTAGAAAATTTTTGTCAGGTGCAACTTCATTTGATAATTAGGAAAGAAACCACTCAACTCCATTTGTTTGAAATTAAGTGTACTTTTACTAATTAGAAACGAACAGTAGCGAAGCTAAGCTGAATCTGGTTAATTAGGCGCGGAAGCAAAGAATATCATGTAGAATTCAATCCCCTCCCCTTGGCACCCCAGTCCATAGTCCAATTATAATTCACCCAACTGTCAGGTGGGAGATATCTTCAAAAGACATCATCAGGATGGAATGCCGGACAGTTAACCTTGGCGGGAAACTCCCTTCCTCCACATGCACAGTAAAATGGTCAGGCAGCATCTAGAATCTTCTTCCAGTACAGAATGATTCCCATCCCAAATACCATGCCCCCCCCTCCCCGTTTCAATGGCAGCCGAAGCAGCAGCAAAGCAGAGGCTGACATCCGGCCCTCCTCCAGAAAAAGGCGGTCAGACCTGCAGGAACGAAAAGAACACAAACAAACCGACAGACAACAACACATGGAAGAGAGAATGGGTAAGGGAGAAAAACAAAAGAAAGGAAAATTAGGAGATTGTCCAACAATCAGGGCTTGTCAGGATAGGCAGAGTAGAACGTGCGGAGCAGACGAGGCGCTCGAACATGGGATCCGTCAACCCATTCAGTGTGAGACGGGGGAAAATGCTTCCAAGCCACCAGGTACTGGACACGGTTTCGCCGCCTACGAGAGTCCAGAATCTCACGGATCTCGAAATGTTGCTCTCCCTCTATCAAAAGTGGTGCAGGCGGAGGAGGGAGAGGTTTTCTCAAAGAAGAAGTGAGGAGAGGCTTCAGGAGATTATAATGAAAAACAGGGTAAACTCGATTGAGATGCTTAGGCAATTGGAGCCGGACGGAAACGGGGTTGATGATCTTGACAATGGGAAACGGGCCAACATATTTGGGGCCCAATTTCTTCGACTTCTGGGGTGTTTGAAGAAATCTAGTGGATAAATAAACTTGATCACCAACTTTGTACTCATAGGGCTTAGTCCGTGTCTTATCAGTGGACTTATCTGTTTCTTATGAGCGCGGTGCGCAGCATCTAGAGTCTGGAGAGCCAAAGGCCAAATGTCCCGAAGGCGATTACTCCACTCGGAGAGCAAAGACACCTGCAGTTGCTCGCGAGGAATTTCACGAGGAATGGGCGCAAAATCTTGGCCGTACACAACACAAAAAGGGGTAAAGCCAGTACTGCTGTGCACGGAATTGTTGTAAGCCACCTCAGCGTGAGGCAACAATTCCACCCAATCATCTTGCTGGTAGTTGATGAAACAACATAAATATTGTTCCAGTACAGAATTAGTCCTCTCGCAAGCCCCATTAGTCTGAGGGTGGTGGGATGAGCTTAACCCTGGGTGGAGCCAATCCACTTCAGAAACTCTTTCCAAAATAGGGAGGTGAATGAACACCCCTGTCCAAAATGATGCAGTCGGGCACCCCATGTAAGTGATATATGTGAGAGATGAACATCTTAGCGAGAGATTTAGCTGAAGGGATCTTGGAGCAAGGGATGAAATGGACTTGCTTAGAGAATAAGTCCGTAACAACCCAGATGACTGTGTGTCCTTGACTCTCTGGAAGTTCAACAATGAAATCCATGGAGATCTCCTTCCACGGGGCCACTGGGCGAGCCACTGCCTGTAGTAACCCCTGGGGCTTATCCGGAGGGCGCTTAGCAGCGGCACAAATGGGGCAACTAGCAACATAAGCCTCAATGTCCTTTTTTAATGAGGGCCACCAAAATTGCCTCTTGACGAGGTGTAGAGTCTTGACGAATCCAAAGTTTCCAGCCATCCGGGAGTCATGAGCCCGTTGAAGGACAATGGCTCTAATGGACACAGGAATGTATAACTTTGCTCCAATCCAAGGCAATCCATCCTTCATAGTGCATTCATTCATGTGTTGCAGGAACCACTCATCCTCAGTAAGGGCCTTTTTTAGGTTAGAGAGAAAGTCCTCGGTGACTTCCACCTTAGAAGTTGCTTGACTTCTAGTAACAGCAGGAGCAGCGAGGCTCTTTGTGGGAATGACAGGCTGGACAACACTGAGCTTCGAACAGTTGTACTGAGGGAGCCTGGACAAAGCATCAGCCATGAAGTTTTTCCCTCCCGGAATGTATTTCAAGGTGAAATTGAATCTATTGAAATGCTGAGCCCAGCGCATTTGCTTAGGAGAAAGTTTTCTGGGGGTTCTCAATGCTTCCAAGTTTTTATGGTCAGTCCACACCTCAAAAGGATGCTTGGCGCCCTCCAGAAAATGGCGCCACGTGGATAAAGCCCAGCGAACAGCAAAAGCCTCTTTCTCCCAAATGGCCCACCGTCTCTCTGTGTCGGTCAGTTTGCGAGAGGTGTAAGCGCAGGGTTGTAATTTACCTTGGCTATTAGCTTGAAGTAGTACAGCTCCCACTGCCACATCACTGGCGTCAGCTTAGGACCACAAAAGGTGTGTCCATATCCGGGTGTTTGAGGACCGGTTCCTCCGCAAAGAGGCGTTTCAACTTCTCGAAAGCAGCTTGACAGTCCATAGTCCAATCCAGCGGTTTGCTAGCTTTAGGCTTGGCCCCTCCTTTCGACTTAAGGAGGTTAGTTATAGGGAGAGCTATCTTAGCAAAGGAGGGAATAAATTGACGATAGAAGTTAGCAAAACCCAAGAGTTTCTGCGATTGCTTACGTGTACGTGGGGCCTCCCACTCGGTGACCGCTTTGACCTTAGCGGGGTCCATTTCAATTCCCTTGTGGGAGATGCGATAGCCCAGGTAATCAACTTTCTCCTGATGAAATTTGCACTTGGACAATTTGGCGTATAGTTCCGCCGCCCGGAGTTTTTTCAGAATTGTGCGAACAAGTTTCATGTGTTCTTCACATGTAAATAAGGATATCGTCTAAATAGACCGTTACGCCTTTGTAAAGATGGTCATGTAAAACCTCATTAACTGCATGAAGACCGCTGGTGCCCCCTGGAGGCCAATTGGCATTACCCGAAATTGGAAACAACCAAGGGGGCAGTTGAAAGCAGTTTTCCATTCGTCCCCCTCTTTAATTCTGACTCTATAGTATGCTTCCCTTAGGTCCAATTTAATGAAAATCCGGTCTTTCCCCAGTTGGGCCAGCATGCCCTTCATGAGTGGTAAGGGTTACAAGTTCTGAGCTGAGATGCAGTTTAAGTTTTTGAAGTTCACACATAATCTGAAGGAGCCATCTTTCTTCTCCCTGAACAATACTGGAGCTGCTATCTTGGGCAATGAAGGGGAGGAGACCATGCCGAGGGGTTCTAGCGAGTTGGAGGTCACCATCCAGCTACGGGAGGCTTCTGGAGCCCCTGGTTTGGCTTGCAAGCACGGGAAGGTCCGCCACGTGGGCAGGATGGGGTCAAGAAGGCCACCATGGCGTAGCCTTCTGACGGACATCACGAGAGATGGGTCCTTGCTGGCATGGCCATCTTGATCTCTTGGGGGTTACTGATGTGGGTGCGTGGGTGGGGGGTTTGAGGAGCCCAGAATGCTCCCCTTTGATCCTACAGGACGAGTGACCTTTGATGACCGTTACGAAGCCGACCGGCCTTACCCAGAGGGCCCCAGTTTCTACAATGACTGCTTATTTGATCCCAACGATGTGGGGCCACCGATGCCTTTCTCGGGGTTTACCCGCTTTGAGGAGACCCAAGGCAACGTGTTCGGAGGTCAGTGGTTATGAGCACATGTGCATGCTCTCTCCCTCTTTCCCTCTCTCTCTCCTTCCCTCTCTCCCTGCCTTGCTCTCCCTCTTTCTCTCTCCCTTCTTAATTTAATTTAATTTAATTATCAAAATTTATATGCTACCCAATCCCGAAGGACTCCGGACGGCTTTTAAAAAAAAGAGGAAGAAAAAAGGAGGAAAAAAAGAAAAAAAAAGATCCAAGGAAACGTGTTCGGAGGTCAGTGGTTATAAGCACCTGTGCATGCTCTCTCCCTCTTTCCCCCTCTCTCCTCCCTCTCTCCCTCCCTGTCTTTCTCTTCATTCGTCTCCACTTCTTTACCTCTCTTTGTCCCTCCCTCTCTCTCTCCCTCTCTCCCCTCTTTCTCCCTCCCTCTATTGCCCTCCCTTTCCTCTCTCTTTCTCTCCCTCCCTTCTTGCTCTCTCCATCCATCCCTCTCTCTCTGTCCCTCTCCCCCCTCTCTTTCTCCCTATTTCTTCTCTCCCCCTCTTTCCCACTCTTTCTTCCTCTCTCCCCTACTCCTCGGTTCTCCCAAACTGGTAGTAAAAAATACTACCGGTTCCCTGAAGCCTGCTAGGCTAAAAGCAGGGGTGAGGTTGGGGGGTGTTGAGAAAGGAAGGGAGGGAGGGAGGGAGGGAAAGGGAGAGGAAGGAAGGACTACAAACCTGGCACTAGATGCAGCTTCAGAGGATGATCCAGGGCTGGAAGGGACCTGGAGGTCATCTAGTCCAACCCTGCTCCAGTAGGACATTGTTAAAGTAAGTTTGTGTCTGTTGATCCCCCAGTCACATGACTACATAGCCACGCCCACCCAGTCACGCCCATAGAACCGGTAGAAAATGTTTTAATTTCACCACTGCTATGAAGCCCATAATGAGTTCATTACGTTGGAGGTGGGTTGTGTGAAGATCTCTCTTTCGATGGCCAAAACTGGCTACGTGTTTGAGGGGCATAGCAGGGAAGCCTTCTTGTTGTGGCCCACCAGTGGAGCTGGCGGTAGACTCGGACAGTGAGGAAGTTGGGGAGGAACCTGGGCCAGTCCTGGAGTCTGGGAAAGGCTCGGATGAGGGCTCTGTGTCAGAGGCAGGGGGGGGGGGGGCAGGGCCATATGCCAGTTATCAGCTGCCTTTGGAGTCAGACATCAGTGAGGCAGAAGAACAGCTGGAGCCTGTTCCCAGTGTGCGCATGCGCAGAGTGACAGGATGAAGGGAAGAGCTAAAGAACAGGGGTCGACTTGGGAGTAACACCGCAGGTGGACGATGAACGGCCCCTCCCAGAGGGAATAAAGAGGAGCAAAAGGGGAGTGGAGTTTGCAGGAGACAATTAGTTCACTTAATTGGTTGATGACTCTCCGAGACACCTTGCCAAGTTCTGCAGATATTGGCCTGGCAGCTCTCCAAGCCAGAGAAGGTCGGTGACCGTAAATCCTCCCTCGAAAGACTTTGCTGGATGGGAATGAGCAGAATTCACAGGAAATTAATAAAAGGGTTTTTTGTTGGGACAAGGAGTTTCCTTCAGGCTCTCGGGAAGCCTCAGTCAGAACAATTCTCTACCGCTTCTTCCTCGTTTTACTTTCTCCGTAGATGTGACCCTCGACAACTTTCACTGCCACCCGTGGGTTTCCCCTGACCCCTTCCTGCCTTACCCCTCCTATGATGAAGAAAACATCTTCCCACGGTCCAGGGGGCCTCGACAAAGGACATATGCGGGCTCTCCCTTTGTTATGCGCCAAGGGCCCTCATACCGGAGGGACGTTCGGCCGTATCAGAGGCGCAAAATCGTTTTTAATCGCCACTGAAGACGACCGTCTCCTGCCAGGATGAGGGGAAAAATGTCTCGTCCGGGCTGTGGGAGAAGAGCTGACTGTGGACATTTTCTCTCCATTTTGTGCCTACCACAATTGACAGGCGTGTTTCTGTCTGTGACAAAAAGACGCTACTTCGTACCCCAGCCTTCATTGTTAACCTGGCCTTGGAATGGGACAATTGGCCACAGCCGCTTGACCCCGGCTACTTCGCCCTAGCTACCCTGCCCTCCCCATCCCAGGTGACCCACCGGGGCCGTCCCTCCTCGCCTACCCATTCCGTGTCGCTCCCCACCGCTGCTTCGCCCCGGGCGATTCACCGCAGGAGAAATTGCCCCGGACGATTTGTCGCATGGGACAATTAGTTCCGCGGGAAAGTTCCCACGACCCAGTTTCAGGGGCGCTAAAATGTCTACCCTGATGCCCACGGGGGCTGCCAGGACAGAGGGAGGGTGGTGTGCTTGGCTCACAAGGTGGCGAGCGGTGGAAGGGATTGTGTATCTATGTCGTTTCAGGGCTCGTGGCTGGCGCCTCCTGCCCTGATACTTCAGAAGCTGCGATTTAGAAGCTGGAGTTGTGTTGATCTCCATATTGTACTCCGAGGTTGGGATCTAGCCCACTCCCCCGAGGGAATCTGGCTGGGGGACCCCCTTCTCCTGCACCTTCTTGGCATCCCAAGTTAGCAAAGGATTCCAAAAGCCAATATAAGATTGACTGGTGTATGTCTGCTTGGATGTACTCCTAAAGAGACCGACACCCCAAGATTATTTCTAGTGGGAAAAGTTATAAGTTCATTTGCTAAGTCCATTAAGTTATAAGTTCATTTGCATAAGTCCAATAAGTTATAAGTTCATTTGCATAAGTCCAATAAGTTATAAGTTCATTTGCATTTCCATTAAGAAATTTACGGCCAAGTCCTTTATATTTTTTGCCTGTGTTTCTTCTGTGTCTTTCTAATTTAATTAAATTAAGCCTAACTGTTACTGTTTACATCTGGAGGATTATCGTAGTCTTTATTTTCTCTACGGTGTTTCTTCACCTTGGCCACCTTAAGATGGGTGGACTTCAATTCCCAGAATTCCCCACCTGGACGACTGGCTGAGAATTCTGGGAATTGAAGTCGACCCATCTTAAAGTGAAAATTAAACAAACCCTGATTTATGGCAAATATGAGCCGTGAAGGCATGGTGGTTAGAATATGCTACTTCTGCTGACTGCCAGCTGCCAGCAGTTTGGCAGTTCGATTCTCACTGGCTGAAGGCTGACTCAGCCTTCCGAGGTCGGTAAAATGAGGACCCAGATTGTTGGGTCTATCTGTCATCTATCTATCTGAGCCGTGGTGGCACAGTGGTTAGAGTGTTTCAGTGCAGGCTAATTTTGCCAGCTGCCAGCAGTTCGATCCTGACCGGCTCAAGGTTGATTCAGCCTTCCATCCTTCCAAGGTCAGTAAAATGAGAATCCAGATTATTGGGGGCAAGAGGCTGACTCTGCAAACCGCTTAGAGGGGGCTGTAAAACAGTGTGAAGCAGTATAGCTTAGGACAGTGATGGCTAAGCTTTTTCCCATCGCATGCCAAAAGCGGGGGGAGCGCAAAGGGGGTTGTGCGCAGGCGTGCCCACACCCATAATGCTAGAGCCAAGGTGGCGCAGTGGTTAAATGCAGCACTGCAGGCTACTGCTAGATCAGCAGGTCAGCGGTTCAAATCTCACTGGCTCAGGGTTGACTCAGCCTTCCATCCTTCCGAGGTGGGTAAAATGAGGACCCAGATTGTTGGGGGCAATATGCTGACTCTCTGTAAACCGCTTAGAGAGGCCTGAAAGGCCTATGAAGCGGTATATAAGTCTACTGCTATTGCTATTGCTATTGCTATGCATGTGGCCCCGCGCATGTGCAACCCCCCCACCTGCTTTTGGCGGGATGGCCCCGCTTTTCATCCTCCCCAGGCTTCAGAGGCTTTCTAGGAGTCTGGGGAGGGTGAAAATGGTTTCCCCTGACCGTCCCCTCCCCCCTCCATCTCCCCTGCTGCTTGGAAATTAAATGTTTTTAAAACTCACAGCCTGTGCACAGCACACACTTCCAGCCCCTCTGCCTCTTCCCTCTCCTTAAATTCACTCAGACGTTTTTAAAAGAGTGGAAGAGTGTGTGAATTCTTCTTTCCCAGGAAGAGGGAAGAGGCAGAGGGGCTGAAAGTGTGTGCTGTGCACAGGCTGTGGGTTTTAAAAACGTCTGAGTGAATCCAGGAAGAGGGAAGAGGCAGAGGGGTTGGAAGTATGTGCTGTGCACAGGCTGTGAGTTTTAAAAACGTCAGTGACTCCAAGAAGAGGCAGAGGAGCTGGAAGTGTGTTTGCTGTGCACAGGCTGTGAGTTTTAAAAACATCTGAGTGAATCCAGGAAGAGGGAAGAGGCAGAGGGGCTGGAAATGTGTGTGTAAGGTGGTCAGTAATGTTGAAGACTGGCAAGGACAGCCATATTTCCTCTGTAAGTAGCTGTTTTATTGTTTTGTGCACTTATTTTATTATTTAAGCAGTAAGTGCACAATATAATAAATTTCCTTTTTTTATATCTTTTTGTAGGTCATTCTTTGGGGCAAAGAATTCAGTGACATCAACTTGGCCATTCCCACCCAGTCACATAACTGCCACGCCACTCCCACCCAGTCACATGACCACCAAGCCACTCCCACAAAACAGGCCATACCTTCAGAATAGGTTCTAAATTTTTTTGAAACTGATTAATTGTTCTCACTGTCAGGAAATTTCTACTCAGGTCTAAGTTGCTTCTCTCCTTGATTAGTTTCCACCCATTGCTTCTGGTTCTACCCTCAGGTGCCTTGGAGAATAGTTTGACTCCCTCTTCTTTGGGGCAACCCCTGAGATATTGGAAGATGCTATCATGTCTCCCCTGGTCCTTCTTTCTATTAAACTAGACCTACCCAGTTCCTGCAACCGTTCTTCATATGTTTTATCCTCCAGTCCCCTAATCCTCTTTCTTGCTCTTCTCTGCACTCTTTCCAGAGTCTCCACATTTCTTCTACATCGTGGCGACCAAAACTGGATGCCGTATTCCAAGTGTGGCCTTACCAAGGCCTTATAAAGTGGTATTAACACTTCACGTGATCTTGATTCTATCTCTCTGTTGATGCAGCCTAGAACTGTGTTGGCTTTTTTGGCAGCTGCTGCACACGGCTGGCTCCTATTTAAATGGTTCTCCACTAGGACTCCACGATCCCCCTCACATTTATTAATTACGTATATTTATTAATTACGTACATTTATTAATTACATACACTTATTAATTATGTTCAAACATACGTGCAAATATATTAAAAAGAGGACAGGTACTTCTGTAAAAGAGAATAAAAATAATGCACATTAGTGTATAAACAATAATGAAACAATATACGCAAGCAATGAATTTAATACTAGATTGATTACAAGCTCGTAACAGTTATTATAGTTGAGATGTGATGGCATTTGTGTTATACACACAGTATAGAGCATTAAGTATACATCCAATATTGTTTTTCTTTTTAAAAAGTTGGTTTTGTAAAAAATTTAAAAACACTTCCCCTTCATGGCCCCCCCTTTATGCTCCATGGGTTCTGGAAAACCTCTCCTCTTCTGGGGACAGGGGAGGATTCAGGCTTAGCTGAAGGATAAAGAGGACAATTCCTTAAATGTTGAAAATATGGAGTTTTATAAGGGAATAAAGTGAATAATGAAGGAAACTAAACGGACGTTAAAAGGCCAAACTCTGAAGCTGCGCTTGAGGAGTTTTAAAATTCCAGATCAAAACTCTGCTGGCTTCTAGTTCCTATCAACCCAACCTGCTTGGCTGTGGATCATGGAAATTGTAGTCCTAAAGGCACCAGGGAGGTGAAGCTTCTCCCAGTTTGAGACCAATCGTTGGGAGGATCTTTCCCTCCCTCTCCTTTTCTCTCTTTCCTTTTTTCCCTTTCTCTCTTTTTTATCTCTCTCTCTCTCTCTCTCTCTGTGTGTGTCTCTGTCTCTTTCCTTTTTTCTCTTTCTCCTTTTGTCATTTTTTCTTTTCTCTCTCTCTCCTTTTCTCTCTCTTTGTCTCTTTCTCTTTCTCTGTTTTTCCTTGTCTCTCTTTTTTATTTTTCTTTGTCTCTCTCTTTCTCTTTCTTTGTCTCTTTCCGATTTCGTCTCTTTCTTCCCCCTCCCTTTCTTTCCTTCTCTTTTACTCTCTCTCCCTCTCCTACTCTCTCTCTCTCTGTTTTTCTCTTTTCACTCTTTCTCTTTGTCTCACTTTCTCTCTTTCATTTTCTCTCTCCTCCTCCCTCCTTCTCCTGCTCTCTCTCCCCCCTCCTCCTCTTCTCTCCTCTCCCTTTCTCTTCCCTCTCCTCCTCCTTCTCTCTCCCTCTCCTCTGTCTCCCCGTCCTCCTCCTCTCTCTGTGTTCTCTTACTCTTCCCTCTCCTCCTCCTCCTCTTTCCCTCTCTCCCTCACCTACTCTCTCTCTCTTTTCTTCTCTTTGTCTCTCTGTTTTTCTCTTTTCACTCTTTTTCTCTTACTTACTCTCTCTCTCTCTTTCTTTCTCTTTGTCCTCTCTCTGTTTTCTCTCTCCCTCCCTCCCTCCCTGCTACAGATTTGGGATTTGCAATGAAGGGTCCAGCATGTTCCTTCTCTTCGAAGCTGTTGGCTGCTGAAGGAGAATAGGATTTGAACCAGAAGTCCTTTGCAAGGAACCTGTGGCCAGCAATCCAGACATAGGGACATCCTAGCAATAGCAATAGCAATAGCAGTTAGACTTATATACCGCTTCATAGGGCTTTCAGCCCTCTCTAAACGCTTTACAGAGTCAGCATATCGCCCCCAACAATCCGGGTCCTCATTTTACCCACCTCGGAAGGATGGAAGGCTGAGTCAACCCTGAGCCGGTGAGATTTGAACCGCCGAGCTGCAGAACTAGCAGTCAGCTGAAGTGGCCTGCAGTACTGCACCCTAATCACTGTGCCACCTCGGCTCTATCCTGCCAGGCCTGTTAACCCAGACAGACAGCAGAGAGTTCAAAGGCCCTTCTGTTGGGAAACCAACTTCAGCTCACACACAGCCTCTTCCGAGAGTTGGCTCAACTCCCACCAGGAGAAAGTTGACCCAGCGATCCTGCAGAGTCCACCAGGTCCAAATGTAGAATTCGCTTCTCCTTTGGGGGAGGTGAATTGTGACCTCAGCGAGTGTCGGGGATTTTGTAGTAATACCAGTAGACGGAAAAGCCTACCAACTTAGCAAAGGGAAAGGGATACGTCTCCAGGACTTTGTGGAAGCCCATGCTCTCGTAGACCCGATGAGCTGCATATTGGACCATGGAGGTCCCCAAGATGACTTCTTGGTAGCCGCGCTCCTCAGAAAATTGGATGACGGTCTTGACGAGGGCTTTGGAAAGCCCTTGTCTCCGATGCTCCTTCTTCACGGAAAGGCGTATCAATTCCTGGGCGTTGCTCCACCAGGATGGAGGGATGACGGCCACCATGCCTACCACTTCCTCTCCGGTGTCCACACCCCCCGAAGCAGCAATCCTTGGCTCCAGATAAGTCCTCCTGATGTCCATCATGTCCGTGGTGAGGGCGTGATGGAGATATTCATCCCACAGCCTCTTCATGTGAAGGGCGCCGGCCGTCAGAGGAGGGAGACGACCGCCAGGGAGGGTGATAACGGAAGCCGAGCAGAGGTAGGTCAGGAGGAAGACGGCCAGAAGCGCCAGGTGTAACTGAGGACGGCTGAAGGATTTCCAGACCGCGCGAGGGATGTGTCCCCGGATCCCTTGAATGTAAAATGCCAGCACCATCTCATAGTCTCTCTCCTCGTACTTCCGGATGTGGTACTTGCCTGCCAGCGAGTCACCCTTCTCCCGTCCTGGAAAACAATATGGAAGCAGAGGAGGAGGAGGAGGGTCTGTTTGGTTCATGGTTTGAGGACCCCAAATGTCCCTTGCAGAGAAGCGATGGAGGGCGAGGGACAGGGGGCCGCCTTCTGAACGGGTCAGCTCCAATTAAGAATAGAATAGAAACAGAATAGGAATAGGAATTTAGAACGGAATTTTGAACTGAATTGAATTTAGGAATGGAATAGAATGGAAATATAGACTAGAATAGAGTAGAAATTAGAATGGAATAGAAATATAGAATAGAATAGAACAGAAAAGAAATTAGAATATTAGAATAGAAATTAGAATTTTAGAATATAGAATAGAAAAGAAGTATAGAATAGAACAGAAATATGAATACAATAGAATAATAGGAATAGAATAGAAATTAGAATAGAAATTAGAATAGAAATTAGAATAGAAATTAGAATATTAGAATAGAAATTAGAATAAAAATTAGAATATAATAGAAATTAGAATATTAGAAATTAGAATATCAGAATAGAATAGAAATGTAGAATAGAACAGAAATATGAATAGAATGGAATAATAGGAATAGAATAGAAATTAGAATATTAGAATAGAATAGAAATTAGAATAGAAATTAGAATATCAGAATAAAAATTAGAATAGAATAAAAATTAGAATAGAATAGAAATTAGAATATTAGAATAGAAATTAGAATATCAGAAATTAGAATATCAGAATAGAAATGTAGAACAGAAATATGAATAGAATAGAATAATAATAGAATAGAATATTAGAATAGAATAGAAATTAGAATAGAAATTAGAATATTAGAATAGAAATTAGAATATTAGAAATTAGAATATCAGAATAGAATACAAATGTAGAATAGAACAGAAATATGAATAAAATAGAATAATAGGAATAGAATAGAAATTAGAATATTAGAATAGAATAGAAATTAGAATAGAAATTAGAATATTAGAATAGAAATTAGAATATTAGAATAGAAAAAAAATTAGAATAGAAATTAGACTACCAGAATAGACTACCAGAATAGAATAGAAATGTAGAATAGAACAGAAATATGAATAGAATGGAATAATAGGAATAGAATAGAAATTAGAATATTAGAATAGAATAGAAATTAGAATATCAGAATAAAAATTAGAATAGAATAAAAATTAGAATAGAATAGAAATTAGAATATTAGAAATTAGACTACCAGACTAGATTACCAGAATAGAATAGAAATGTAGAATAGAACAGAAATATGAATATTAGAATATAATAGAAATTAGATTAGAATAGAATAGAAATTAGATTAGAATAGAAATTAGAATAGAAATTAGAATATTAGAATAGAATAGAAATTAGAATATTAGAATAGAACAGAAATATAGACAAGAATAGAAATATGAATAGAATAGAAAGGAGGTCAAATGGAAATATCGAATAGAAATATAGGCAGAAATATGCCCATCCTGCCTCCCTTACCTGCTGTCAGGTGT